>NC_057813.1:142924010-143018527 GCF_018294505.1 Triticum aestivum | reverse complement strand
TAAGATGCCCGACTGCGGCATTTATTTTAAAGCCCTTTATGTGGTGTCGCTAAGACGCCCGACTGCGGCATTTCTTTTACAGCCCTTTATGTGGTGTCGCTAAGACGCCCGACTGTGGCATTTATTTTAAAGCCCTTTATGTGGTGTCGCTAAGACGCCCGACTGTGGCATTTCTTTTAAAGCCCTTTATGTGGTGTCGCTAAGACGTCCGACTGTGGCTTGCTTGTTATTTATTTCATAATTTTAATACTACTATGTTATTGCACATTCATAAATAACATGCTCGCATGCATCAGAGTTTTTATTACCTTTTGTGACTAACGTCATGAGCATAAAATATTTTCAGCACATCACTGTTATATTATACCTGTGTTCATAATGTTTGCGAGTACATTCAAAGTACTCACTGGCTTGTCCCTGGCTATTGTCTTGGCCAGATTTTCTTGCGCGGAGAGGAGCGACCGTGGTGACAGCCCCGGAACCTAAGCAACGGTGATAGCAGCCTCGCGAAGATAGGAGTTAACCTGGTCAGCTGTTCCTGTGGGAATTGGAGTCCCATAGACACTGATGATCCACAAACTGCTTCCGTCATCAATCATTAGAAACCATTTGTTGTACTCACAGGCCAGAATGATCTTGTACTACATATTTTGCATTTTTGCTTGGAATTTCTGTATCAAGTTGGTGCCTCGTCAGCTAACAGTAATCCTGGGGCTGGTGAGCACAAGGGCCATTTTCTGGAAATTAATACCCGGAAATCCGGTCCCCACAAACTTGGTACCAGAGCCAGGCTGACCATTGGCTAATCCTATCCTAGCCAGGTCGATAAACCTCGGTAAACCAACCCACCAGACCCTAACCAAAAACCCAGTGAAGCTTCCCGTGCAAGATACCCACACAGTGACCCTGACACTTTTGGCAGTCGGTGCCCAACCTATCAGCCTAGCTTGTCGATCACACGCCAGTGACCGATGGCTAAAATGTCTCATTAGCAAGCGTGCGAAGGAAGACTCCGTTCCCTTTTCTATAAAAAGGGCACGCTAGCCTCAACTCAGCACAACACAACCTCTTCCCCGAACCTAGCCACTATGCCTGGTCCCATAGTGCACAATGAGACCACAGCAACCAATCTTGGAGGTTTTGTGACCATACTCGCAAACCTCACCCGTCGTGCCTATGCGTTAGAAGAACCCCCAGAACATGTTGTGTACCAAGGACCCATGAGCGGTGAGGACCGCCAATTCTGGGCCACTGTGCACATCTACGGTAGGGGTCTGTCGCCAGAACGCCCCTACAGGTTCACCGGAAGAACAACTTCCTTCGAGCCACAAGCCATCCAGCTAGCTGCTCGAGAGGCTATAGTTCAACTCCGGCAGTTGTCACCCAAAGTTAACTGTCGCTCGTTCTACTACTACCCCAGGCGTGAAGGGTATGTTAGACCACCCCAAGTTGCCAACGGAGATCATGAGACGGATCCTGCTTTATTGCACCTAGTGCACTATGTAAGTGCACTAGAGGCACTGTTCGACCAGATCACCATTGATCTGATCGCAGCTCGAGGAGAGCTGGTTCGCCGGGCCCCGGCAAGCAGGGAAGCTGAGCGCGACGCCGACAACCCGGTCGTGCTGTTTGGACACCCGATCGAGACCCTGAGGTCAGCTCCAGCCAGTGGCCAAGGTACTTTGATGACCCCAGAAGTGCTTCGTCACCTTTTGGGAGCACACTCCAACGGAATTGTGGCCAACAATCCCCGCGATGGTCATCATCGCCACCCCGACCCTGCAGTCCCTCCACCATCTCCGACTAATCCCGACAGTGAGACACGTGGAGAGACTTCGACATCCACCAAGCACGCCCGTTTGGACATAAACGAGGTAGACTAAGCCGTACGAGTAGTACCGAGTCTCAGTGTATCCTCACTTTGTAATCGTGTAACCTTGTGAATAAACGCAGCCTGTCGTTGTGCCTCTGTTTTAATAGTAGCCTTGCGTATGTTTGTCAGCGCATAGTTGCATATTTTCCGGGCACAGCTACCAAAACCAACCCCGACGACACCCACAGTAACACATCTCTTTATGAGATATGTGTATCTCTGACACTGACCCCGACCTTGGAGCTAATCTGGCAGATTTATTACCTTTCACCATGGTAAATAAACCAGCCCAGATGCTATATAAGAAGGCCACCTTGTGACCTCACCCAGCACCCCTCACCTCGTGCACCACTCTCACAACCATTTCTTGCCATGCCGAGCCCTAGTATTTATCTGAGAACCCCAGATGCAACCCCGGGTAGCTTTGTCAAAATATTGTGGGACTTTACCTACAGTACCATGGGTTCTACCCAGCCACCCCAGTACGAGCTGTTCAAATCAAGAATCACCTCTTCCACCTCGGAATATTGGGCAGCAGTACACATCCCTCCCGTAGACTCCAACCAAGACCCAATGGAAGTCTCCTTCGTGGGGAAATCTATGCCGACCCCACGCTTGGCCATAGAAGCTGCTACGAACGAAGCAATTGCTCATCTTCGATTCGCGGTACCCTATGCCCGCGAACGAGGATATTATTACTTTCCGAGCCGTGCAACACCCGGAGGAGTAACATCCTTTTCCAGTGGATGGATTGAGAGAGACCCAGTATTGGCCAACCTTATCCAGTACATCATCGCTCAAGAGCATTTGAACCAGCGACTGATGGATTATCTCCAGAGTCTCACTGATTTGAATCCTCAGATTGCCATCGGCAGACCACTGAGGCCCGACCCGGAGAGACACATACATCGACTGGTCAATGCACTTCCTCCAATAGAAGAGGAATGTATCTCATTACCAGCGACATTTTCTCAGGACCCCGTCCAGTTACCGTTCTCATTTTAGACGTCACTGCTGGGTTTGTTATTGCAGCATTTATTATTACGTTGTAACTTATGCATGGTACCTCGAATTTGTGCGATGATTCGAGTATTTAGTTTCTACTAGTATGAGTAGTTTTCATTGTGATTAACCATTGTACCCGTGAAAATCCTGGAGTAAGATCTCTTTTCCCTGAGTTGCTGCATCGTTTATACTCTCACTACATGGATTATTTTTATTCACGCAGCACCACGGCAACAGACCACAACCACTCGGACCCTTACACTGTCTTGCGATGATACGTAACCATGTTGCATCTCACCGACCACCTCCCTAAACGCACCACAGCCTCCAAAGGAGAGATTAGTGGATAATCATCCATATACTAGTCACCTCCAACACACCGACAACAGTTAACACCCGGTATTACGCCTAGTCCTCGTGATCACCGCCACCGCGGAGAGCCAGCACCCGAGCGGCAGCATCACGGCGATCATCAAGGATCATCGCGCACAGGAGCACAGAGAGCCCCAGCACTGCCGCCAGCCCTCCACACACCAGGATCACGTACCAGTCCGGCACCGCCTCCGCCATTGGAGCCTCGTCTCGAGCTCCGGTAAGCAGAAATGGAGGAGAAGGAGGAGGAGAAACAAGGCCAGGTGCGAAGAAGAAGAAGGAGCACCGCGGTCGTTTTATAGCTCGAGATCGGTGTACGGTGGGCGAAGTCCACCAGCGCCGCTCGTCGCCCGATCGCCGGTGTTCGGAGGCGAATCCGCGAGCAGTGCTGACAGCGCACTGGCCCACGAGGTGAGTGCACACTGCACTGGCAGCAAGCACGCCGCGCACTACCGCAGTACGGCCTAGATGCCCTACGCGCTAGACGTCGCCGGTGGAGAAAGCCCGGAAAGCGCGCGGGAGAGAGGAAGAAGAGAGAGCCAGAGGAAGAAGGAGAGACTGACTATGGGCCCTGGGCCCACCTGTCAGCCAGAGGGAGCACTGTGCTCTCGGGTACGACCAACGTATTTTAGAATTTAGAACTTATTCTAAATTTACTGCGTCCAGCGTAGAAATCGCTCGTTTTTCTTAAACGTGGATTTCTCCACACAACGCCAGTATCCCACACTGTAGTTATTCACCACTTATTGCCCTCTCACTATAGACGCATTTTACCGCTTAAGTTAAGTGATCCTTTTGACCTGGTAAAAGTAAAATTTTCCAAAAGAAACCTTTAGCAAATCTCGAGGACGAGATTTTTCATTAGGGGGGTAGTAATTGTAACACCCCAAAAATTTAACCAGGTTTTAAATATTAAAATTTTGCCAGGAGTTTTAAAATTTTGCCTGCAGGAAATTTTTCTGTTGATTTCAGAGCCTTTCTTTTAATATTGAGGACTTTTCCCAAGTGGATCTTTCCAAAATATATTGGACTTCTATGCTCTCTATATAACATTTCTTGATCAGTAGATTTATTTATTCAATTATTTCACCCTGAGCTTTATTCATTAAAATGACTTTCTTTAAGTTTTGGAGCTCCTTTAGAACTACAACCATTTGTTAAATTTAACTAAAATTCCAACCAAAATTTGGAGATGTTAGGTGATGTCTCTAAAACACTTTTATGCAATAATATATTTATTTCATTGCATATTTTGAGTTTTACACCTATTTTTCAAATCTGGTCCAGTGGACATTTTTGCACTATAGCCTAATTAAATATCTCCTCAGAGCCTCCACCAAAATTATGGGATGTCAGTGGTAGCATGCCATCCAACTTTATGCAAAAACCTAGTGATGTTCTTTGGGGAAATTAAGTGTATCAACCTCTTTTTCATTCTGGACCAGCCTTGTGTTTTCTACTGCAACCCTATTCATTCTTGCTCTAGTGACCTTGTACTTCCTCCTGCTTGTAGTCAACCCTACAAAACCCCTAAGTCCAGGAGCATGCACTTTTTGGAACACTTTTGGTCCATGTAATGATGCCATTTACCCCCTGTCCAGAATTGTAGTTTTGCAAAACTTGCACTAGCAAG
This sequence comes from Triticum aestivum, assembly GCF_018294505.1. NCBI lineage: Eukaryota > Viridiplantae > Streptophyta > Magnoliopsida > Poales > Poaceae > Triticum > Triticum aestivum. Next base: position 143,013,644 of record NC_057813.1, on the reverse strand, counting down.
TTTCTCCTTTTGGCAAACTAACTTCACCACCCTCTCATACATCCATAGAGACACTGATCTGGAGAATTTGGCCACCCCAAGTACTGCCTGGATGCCCTTGGCATTTTGACAAACACCTTAAGTGCATAGCCAGATTTGGCATGATTTCAAGTTTACATTGTGAACTTGAGCCCCTGACCTATCCACCATGTCCCTTGATTCCCTTGCTAACCCTAAACTAGCCCTGTTTCTTGCCAGCCTCACCCGCGACCTCTAGGCTACCCTGGCATTTCGTCGAGCACGTCCCGGGCGTGCTCTGGGTGCACCCAGAGCGTGCGTTTGGCACGCACGTGCGCCCGAGCCACCGCGTCTCGCCCCGCACCCGTTATGGCCCTTGGCCAACAGCAGCTAGAACGCCACGTATCCCCTTGCACCGCCACGCCACCCCGACCACCCCTGGCACCCCACAGCGCCACCGTCAGGACGTCCGAGGCAGCTAGCTGATGGCCGCATGCAGGCCCCGGCCGTGTCGGCGCCGCCCGAGTCACTCCCGCTCGCCAGCTCGCCCTGGAGCAGTGCTCCGCTCGTCCGCTAGCTCCTGCCGGCATCCTCAGCCCTGCCACGTCCCCCTGCTGCTACAGAACGTCGGTCGCCGGCGATCTTATCCCCACAGCCGTAGAACCGACCTCATCGCGCTATAAAAGGAAGCCCCGAGCTTGTCAAGCCCTCAAGAAACTTCCCTCACTCCCTCACTGACCCTCCCGTGGTAGTAGAAAGACCAGAGGGATCGTCTTCATCCTCTCCGGCAACTCCTGCCGCCGCCACTGCCCCAGCCACTCCGGCACCACCAGGGCCTCCCCCTCTTCACTCTCTCCACCAGAAGCTCTCTCTTCCTCCCGTGAGCCCGTCCCCCTGCTCGATTTTGATCGGGAGCCACCGTAGCCCCAAACCCACTTTGCTCCCGAATGCCTCCTCCGCCGCGAAGCTCGCCGCCGGCAGCTCACTCCGTCCCCGCCGACCCAACGACCACCGGGAGGACCGCCCCGGTCTTGCGGATCGATCCCGACCCTCTGGAGCCCGCGGGGAGCCGCCGTTCGCCGGTGTTGATCACCGTTGCCTCGCCGCCGTTCGGGCAGAGGAAGAGGAGGGAGAGATGGACTGGTCAAACCTGACCAGTGGGCCCCCTGGACCCATTGTCAGAGACCCAGCTCCGCCTCCACGTGTTTAAGTGGAAGCGCAAAACCCCGAGTACATCTCCCGTTATCGAAGACGTATTCTGCCCGAAACGTTTTCTTTTCTGTTTTATTTTTAAAAAACAGATTTTGACCAAATCTTTGACTGTCTATAACTTTTTAAATATAACTCCAAATGAATTGATTCTTTTTCCTACATCTCTCAAATTCTGTCTAGTTTATTTTAAGATTTATTTGAAAATTTTCCGAAACAACTTTTCTACTGTTTTGAAATTGTGTGTTAATTCAAATATATTTATAAAATAGGATTTTGAAGAGAGGAGAAAGATTTCAAGAGTTTTGGAATGCACCCTTGCCTCCCCACGACTTGAAGGCAAGCATTCTGAACCCTGGTATAATTTTTGTGTGTGTTGTTTGACACGATGATAACACCACCCCGACACGAGCATACGTCATTTTATGTGAGGATGTGATCCTACTCATGAGTGCATATTAATGATTTTTTATGCTGATGGAGTTGATATGGTTGTGATGGAAATCACCGTCATATGCCTTTCACGCATACCGGAAGGGAAGCCGGGAAGGCCTCTGTCTTGGGTAGACACGGCCTTGTCCCTAGTCCTCCGTCGAGACGGTCGTGTCCGGTATGGCATGAGGGGGTACGTCGCGTGGTGTTTCTATCTGTTGGTTGAAGTATATGTATTGTTATGCTAATCTTACAGAGAATATTACAACCTCCTGAGTCGACCGTAGATCGAGTCTTGTGCCAGTAACCCCCATACTTGCTTCGTAGTACCACTCATCTCTACAACAAGTAGGGTACGGTTCAGTAAGTTTCTCAACCCCTTTGCTAGCACGCACCGTACAGAGAGGCCATGGTGGAAGATACTGGAGGCATCCGGTAGTCATGCCACCGGGTCCGGGAGCATGGGTGTGTCGGTTGTAGCCGAAGGGGGTAGCTCCCCTAGTTTGCGCGCGGTATAAATTTTGTGATCCCATGTTACGTCAAGGTTGTAGCCTCCCCACTTAGAGTTTTGCTTGACAGGTGTCCTGGGTGATTCCAGACATATGTGAGTTAAACTGGTGTGTGCAAGTTAGGTGTGTTTCCAACTAAAAGATCGTAGACGGAATTAGTCCAGATGGACTAAAGGAATCCGTTACTCATGGGTAAAGAGTACACCCTCTGCAGAGATTAAATCTATTCGAATAGCCGTGTCCATGGTTAAGGACTACAGTCTGGGATGGGTCAAGTGTCGGTCTTAGTGTCGGTCTTCGGAGGTGAAACTGTTAAACCAGAACTGAAATCACGACTTGTGACTTGTGATAATTATGATTATTATTTTTGTTGTGGACTAACCCGTGATATTATTGGTATTATCGAATATCCCTGGGATGGTTCTACCTCCTGGATATTCACTATGATTGTTTTTAAAATCTCTTTATGTGGTGTCGCTAAGACGCCCGACTACGACATTTATTTTAAAGCCCTTTATGTGGTGTCGCTAAGACGCCCGACTGTGGCATTTCTTTTAAAGCCCTTTATGTGGTGTCGCTAAGACGCCCGACTGCGGCATTTCTTTTAAAGCCCTTTATGTGGTGTCGCTAAGACGCCCGACTGCAGCATTTCTTTTACAGCCCTTTATGTGGTGTCGCTAAGACGCCCGACTGTGGCATTTATTTTAAAGCCCTTTATGTGGTGTCGCTAAGACGCCCGACTGTGGCATTTCTTTTAAAGCCCTTTATGTGGTGTCGCTAAGACGCCCGACTGTGGCTTGCTTGTTATTTATTTCATAATTTTAATACTACTATGTTATTGAACATTCATAAATAACATGCTCGCATGCTTCAAAGTTTTTATTACCTTTTGTGACTAACGTCATGAGCATAAAATATTTTCAGCACATCACTGTTATATTATACCTATGTTCATAATGTTTGCGAGTACATTCAAAGTACTCACTGGCTTGTCCCTGGCTATTGTCTTGGCCAGATTTTCTTGCGCGGAGAGGAGCGACCGTGGCGACAGCCCCGGAACCTAAGCAACGGTGATAGCAGCCTCGCGAAGATAGGAGTTAACCAGGTCAGCTGTTCCTGTGGGAATTGGAGTACCATAGACACTGATGATCCACAAACTGCTTCCGTCATCAATCATTAGAAACCATTTGTTGTACTCACAGGCCAGAATGGTCTTGTACTACATATTTTGCATTTTTGCTTGGAATTTCTGTATCAAGTTGGTGCCTCATTGTCACGCCCAATATGCGACCCTATCCAAAAGGAACTCGAAGGTCCCACCAAGGATAGACCCGCATATTGAAACGCTTTTGCAAGGTGGATATCATTACATCAACATTACATAATATATGGGGATACATACAAGAGGCATACGATGCCACATGAATACAACACCACAATACATCAGATCATCATCCGACTACGGATGAAACACAAAAAGAAACTCAAACGACATCCACCCTGCAAGCCCAGGCTGCCGACCTGGAACCTATCCCATGATCGAAGAAGCAAAAGAAGAACTCAACGCAAGCAAGCATCGCTCTCGCGTCATGATCATCGCAAAACCTGTACCTGCAACTGTTGTTGTAGTAATCTGTGAGCCACGAGGAGTCAGCAATCCCATTACCATGGGTATCAAGACTAGCAAAGCTTAAAGGGAAAGGAAGGGGTAAAGTGGTGAGGCTGCAGCAGCGACTAAGCATATATGGTGGCTAACATACGCAAATAAGAGCGAGAAGAGAACAAGCGGAACGGTCGTGAAGCTAGCAATGATCAAAAAGTGATCCTGAACTCCTACTTACGTCAAACATAACACAGAAACCGTGTTCACTTCCCGGACTCCGCCGAGAAGAGACCATCACGGCTACACACGCGGTTGATGCATTTTAATTCGGATCTGGTGTCAAGTTATCTACAACCGGACATTAACAAATTTCCATCTGCCTATAACTGCAGGCACGACTTTCGAAAGATTATACCCTGCAGGGGTGTCCCAACTTAGCCCATGACAAGCTCTCGCGATCAACGAAGGAATAGACCTTCTCCCAGGAAGACCCGATCAGACTCGGAATCCCGGTTTACAAGACATTTCGACAATGGTAAAACAAGACCAGCAAAGCCGCCCGATGCGCCGACAAATCCCGATAGGAGCTGCACATATCTCGTTCTCAAGGCACACCGGATGAGCGAAGCGTACAGGAACCGACGTAACCCAAGTTGCCAAGGGATGGCCCCACACGGTGCTCTAGTTCGGACCAACACTTAGACAAGCACTGGCCCGGGGGGCCAAAATAAAGATGACCCTCGGGTTGGCTGACCCAAGGGAAAGGGATAGGTGGTGGTGAGGCAAATGGTAAAACCAAGGTTGGGCCTTGCTGGAGGAGTTTTATTCAAAGCGAACTGTCAAGGGGGTCCCATAAATCACCCGACCGCGTAAGGAACGCAAAATCCGGGAACATAACACCGGTATGACGGAAACTAGGGCGACAAGAGTGGAACAAAGCACCAGGCAAAAGGCCAAGTCTTCCACCCTTTACCAAATATATAGATGCATTAATAATATAAGAGATATTGTGATATCCCAACCAAAATCCTGTCCACCATGGAGCAATCTTCAACTTTACCTGCAACTAGCAACGCTATAAGAGGGGCTGAGCAAAAGCGGTAACATAGCCAATCAATGGTTTGCATAGGAAAGGTGTCAAAGGTTAGAGGTTCATGGCAATTTGGGATGGCTTGATAAACAAGTAATAGGTAGCGCAGCGAAGCGATAGAACGAAGCAACTAGCATAGCAATGATAGTAGTGAGATCCAGGGTAGCGGTCATCTTGCCTGAAATCCCGCAAGGAAGAAGAACGAATCCATGAAGAAGACGAATGAATGAAGCCGAACCAATCGTAGACGAACGAATCCTCATGATCGCAACGAAACAGGAACTAACAAGAAGAAGCACACAACATAGTAAACACACCACACATGAACAAGGCATGATGCACAACAAGCATGATGCATGACAAAGCTATATGAAGCTACTCATGGCAAGAGATGATGCAAACAAGAGCAACACATCCAGGCAAGTTTAAATGAGGCCGGGGACAACATATAACAATTCCGGTAAGTCCTCATATGCATATTTCGAAATTGGTCCAGATCTGAATAAACATTAAGTTCAAGTAGTTAAACATCAAGTTAAGATGCACAAAGATGATCTACACGAGATTCTAGTCAAGTTACATATAAAGTTCATTTAGTTCGGAGCTACGGTCTAGAAGATATGAGCAAAACAAGTTAAACATGGCATTGATGCAAAATGCACTCAAACATCAAGCAAACACTCCAAAACAAGGATGCAACATGATAATATGAAGCTACATGCAATTCTAAGCAAGTTTCATATAGATCACACTCAAAACGGAGCGACGGTTCAACACACACATAAAACAAGTTTAAAGGACAAGCTGTCCAAAACAGCGACTAGGCATATTGCAAGCATCAAAACAATATGCTACAGCCCCCAAACATAATAAAAAAAGGTATGGGCATGATGTACAGGTAAATCACAAGAAAACATGAACACTGAGCTATCTCCAGAAATCACTAGAACATGCTTAAACACACATGGTAAGATAGCAAGTTATAACAATTACAGACTTTGCAGAAAATAACATCACGATGCAATGTTCAGAGCTATCAAACAACATGTTACAGGAACTTATCATGGCAAACAAAGGCATGACATGAATCTACTAAATGCATAAATCAAAAATCCCTTACTGACCATAAGCCAAAAAGGATCAGAAAATATGATGGCACCCATGTAAACATAGCAAGTTATATTACAGATTCAAACATGGCAGAAACATAATTATGAAGGCATGTAGATGAGCTTGTGCAACTCACTACAGAGCAAAACATGGCCTGGCAAGGCATCCAACAGTAAGAAGACATATTTGTGAAGCTAAGCATGGCAATAGCAAGGTCATAGGGTGCATGGAACACTAGCAAAACACATGGGAACAAGTGAACTTAACGTAAACAGGCTGATAGCAACATTATTAAGCAACTTTGGAGCAAGATATGAACAAGCTACAGCAACCTATAAATGCAACCAGGGGCATGGATGGATAGAGGATGACATGTAGATCAAAACATGTTTATAGAACATCTCCAGATTATGCATAGAATGATTAGTAGCAACATGTTTATATAGCATCACGAAATAACAGATTCAGCCTAGCAAAACAGCAACATCATGAACACTACTTAACAAGCTCGATACACTCACCAGAAGTCATTGCATGACAATATAAGCATAGCATCATCAAGAATACATGTTTGTGAAACAAACCAAGTCAAGAACAAATCCATAGCATGCAAGGATCAACTATAGCAAGCTTGGCCAAATTGAATAACATGTAAACAATCTGCCAGGAAACATTTTGAAGCAAAAGTAGAGCACGAAAATGACATGCTAGACTACTCCATAATTGCAATAAAGGGCATTAATGGATAGACAAAAAGCTATTGTTCAAAACACCCTTACTGAAGTATCTCAAAATATGCATGGATCTCTCTGTAGCATCAAGTTTACATGGCATGAAAATAACAGCAGAAAAGAGACTAAAATCAGCAATATCACGATGCCTAGTTTGCATGCTTGTGCTAGTCACCACATTGATCACAAAAATACATGGCATACACCACTTTAAAGAAGACATGGCATAGTTCAAAACACATGTAGACATCAACCTCATAGGATGCACACATCAATCATGGCAAAAATGACAAAAGAGATCGTTCTGATAACAGACAGCAGAAAACATCATGAAGCACTCTTACAACGATGATTCAGGCATCTAGATGACCTCAAATGAATATGATGCAATGGAACGAAATGATGTACTCGTTGAGGCGAACAATTTGACATCTTATACGCACGAAACGGAGCTACGGATGCAGAGATACGGCATGATGAACATGGCATGAAAATTACTGAATCTGGGGACTTGGACGAAAATATACCCTCCGAAAGTCAACCCGGGGCGGGACGGTTCGGGACGGAGAGATCCGGACGTTTGGATGAGATCCCGATGGATCTCATCCCGATCCGGGGCATCGCCGGAGTAGACGCCGGAGTTGAGGAAGAGATGGCCGGAGAGGCTCGGGGAGGCCGGTGGGGTCGCTCCGACGACGGGGGCCGGCGGTGGGGCCTCTCCCCGACCGGATCCGGCCGGATCCGGCCGCGAGGGGGCGCGGGGCGGCGGTTTGAGGCGGCGCGGCCCTGCTCCGGCCGGCGAGGCGCAGCGCCAGCGAGGAGACGGGAGCCGGGCGCCGGAGGCGAGGCGGGGCGCGGGAGGCGCAGGCGAGGAGACGGCGGGGCATTGCGGCGCGGGGTCGGGAGACGACGGCAGGCGGCGTGCGGAGGCGGCGGTGCATGCCGGCGGCAGGGCGGAGGCTCGCCGGCGGCGGGGGCGAGCGGCGACGGCGCACGGGCGCTCGGGTGGAGGCGCGTGGGGCGGAGCGCGGGCCTGGGCGGGCCCGACCCGGGCCTCGCGGGCCGCGGCAACGCGTGGGACGGACGGCGGCGACGCCACGTGGCGGACGCCGGTTGGACGAGGGGGCGCGGGGCGGATGTGTCCGGCCAGAGACGGACCCGTCCGGTGGCGGCGGAGGGTGATTTCTAGGGTTTCATCTGCGGATTCGTCCGCGAATTTCGGGGGGAGGGGCTTATTTATAGGAAGAGGGAGCTAGGAGAGTCCAAATGAGGACCGGTTTTCGGCCACGCGATCGTGATCGAACGACCGAGAGCATGGAGAGGAGTTAGGTGGGTTTTGGGCCATTTTGGAAGGGGTGTTGGGCTGCAAAGAGAGAGGGGCTATACGGTTACCCGGTTAACCGTTGGAGTATCAAACGACCTCCAAATGGCACAAACTTGACAGGCGGTCTACCAGTGCTATACAAAGGCCGCTTGGCAAGACTCGGTCCATTCCTAGAAAGTTTAATACCCGCACACAACAAGAGACAAAAGGGGAATGCCGGAGGACATAGGAGCGCCGGATTGCAAAACGAACAATGGGGAAAATGCTCGGATGCATGAAACGAACACGTATGCAAAATGAAATGCACATGATGACATGATAAAATGCAACACGCAAGCAAATGACATGGCAATGATGGCGAATAACTGGCAGACACCTGGCGCATCATATCCGGGGCGTTACAACACTCCTCCACTAATAAGAGATCTCGTCCCGAGATCTTAGGACTGAGACGGAAGGGAAAAAGGAATGAGGTGAAACCAGAACTCAAGAGAAGAAACAAAGAATCAAGAGCACTCGAGAAGAAGAGAGGAACAACGAGAATGACGAGAATCGAAAGCTCACGAAATCAGATAGACTATGAAATCACTCGTTCTAACCGGAGTGGTTAGAATGAGAAAAGAAACGAATAAGACTGAAAGGATTTAGGCAGCACTCCGGTTAAAAATGGAAAGAATAGAACATGAACTAGAGAGGATGGAATGATACTTGATGAACTCTTGCAGAATGAATTAAATCATGAAGAACCACCATGAAGAACTCCGATGACAAAAGGATGATGAGATAGAATGAAGGAAGAAAGAATAAGATGAGCCTTGCGATGATTTAGATGGAGGATCCGACGAAATGGCTGAGGAAATTTTGAACTCCGGAAAAGAAAAGATGAAAGCACTTCGAACTAGAATTTATTCATGAAGAACAAACTCCGAAGAAAAGGATTGAATCACCTCGAGGAAATAAGAATAAGATTTATTGTATGCTTATCCTTCCTCAAAATAAATTGATGACAAGCAATGGATTTCGCATATTACTTATTCTACTTGAAAAGGATTGAGAAGTGACATGTCGCAAACTTGAGAAGGTCAACCACCGGTAGGATTGGAAACAACGAATGAAGTAAAATGATAATCAAGGAAAAAGAATCTTGAACGAACCACCGTAAGAATTCGAAAATGAATGATGAAATGGAATGAATCACCGGAAGAAGTGGACGATCGAATATGCCTGAGGGGATTTAGATGCACAAGAACGTAGAGATTACGAGCTGATTGAAGAACACTTGAGTGAAGCACCGGGATAATTAGATAACGGTAACTGAAATGATGGCCTCCGGTGAAAAGAAACGGAAAAACAACTCCTGAAATAGTCTGGATGGATGAAAAGAATATCTGACGAATGGAATAATTCGCGAGGATAACATGAAGCTAGAACCACGAAACTTCGAGAGAACGGACAAGATTTAGAGGAAAAACTCTTCTTCGATCTTCAAAGGACGACGAGAAACAACACCAAAATTACTGAGATACTCTGGGAGAATGAAAAAGGAGGAAGGGTTGAACCAAAAGATGAAAAGAATTTGAAAGCAAACTTGGAGATGGCATCTGACTGATGGAATCCATTCTTACGTCACACTTAAAAGAATTGAGAATCACACCGGGGGAATTAGAAGAGCATGGTAAGATCCTGGGAAAAGACCTGTGGGTTAGGGCCCACTGAAGAGAAAACACCGTTGGAAAGGATTGTTGAACAGATAGATGATGCACTGGAACGATTGAAATATTTGGATGAGGTGACAACCTCGAATTAATTCAAACACAGACGAATCTCCTGAGATGTCTTACAAACTCCGGATTGATTGAATGGCGAGAGGCGAACGGGCAGGGAAGACACTTTAACCAAGGAAAAGAATGTGATCAACCCGAAAAACTTGAATTGAATCCACTGGAGAAGAAAAAGAGATGGAGAATGACGAACGAGAGGAGAATTCACCGGTTGAAATGATTGAGGGAAGACTGAAGAACCTTCGTACGAATGAAATTGATTGTCGATATAGACTCAAGCTCCGGGAAGAAGAGGGTGGGAGGGCGGGAAAAACAAAGACAACTTGGAAGGGAAAACGACGAATAACTTGAAGAGAAAACACCGGTTGAAATCATTGAGGAAAGAAAGCAAAGATTTCGCACGAGCAGGATGCATACTCGATTACGGACTCCGGTTCCAAGATGAAAAAGGGGTGGGCGGGTGGGAAAGAAAACAACTGGGGATTGAACTCAAAGATGAAGAGGCTCGAGTCGACTTGACGAGAAATGCACCGGATAAAAGAGCTGAGGAACAACGATCGGAAAACCAACTGCGTGATCCTAAAGAAAATTTGAAGGGAAAGAGGAGTATTTCAAAACACCTACGTCAAGATTCCTTACCAGAGCGACGAAGGGGATGAGGAGTAAAAATAATTCCTACTCTCCGATATAACTAGACTCCGAAAATAGTTTTCTTCTAGACTCAACAACGGCTAAACTACCGATCAATCAAGGGAGCTCCTAGGGTCGGTCGAGGCTCTGATACCAACTTGTCACGCCCAATATGCGACCCTATCCAAAAGGAACTCAAAGGTCCCACCAAGGATAGACCCGCATATTGAAACGTTTTTGCAAGGTGGATATCATTACATCAACATTACATAATATATGGGGATACATACAAGAGGCATACAATGCCACATGAATACAACATCAAATACATCAGATCATCATCCGACTACGGATGAAACACAAACAGAAACTCAAATGACATCCACCCTGCTAGCCCAGGCTGCCGACCTGTAACCTATCCCATGATCGAAGAAGCAAAAGAAGAACTCAACGCAAGCAAGCATCGCTCTCGCGTCATGATCGTCGCAAAACCTATACCTGCAACTGTTGTTGTAGTAATCTGTGAGCCACGAGGACTCAGCAATCCCATTACCATGGGTATCAAGACTAGCAAAGCTTAAAGGGAAAGGAAGGGGTAAAGTGGTGAGGCTGCAGCAGCGACTAAGCATATATGGTGGCTAACATACGCAAATAAGAGCGAGAAGAGAACAAGCGAAACGGTCCTGAAGCTAGCAATGATCAAGAAGTGATCCTGAGCTCCTACTTACGTCAAACATAACACAGAAACCGTGTTCACTTCCCGGACTCCGCCGAGAAGAGACCATCACGGCTACACACACGGTTGATGCATTTTAATTCGGACCTGGTGTCAAGTTATCTACAAACGGACATTAACAAATTCCCATCTGCCTATAACCGCAGGCACAACTTTCGAAAGATTATACCCTGCAGGGGTGTCCCAACTTAGCCCATGACAAGCTCTCGCGATCAACGAAGGAATAGACCTTCTCCCAGGAAGACCCGATCAGACTCGGAATCCCGGTTTACAAGACATTTCGACAATGGTAAAACAAGACCAGCAAAGCCGCCCGATGCGCCGACAAATCCCGATAGGAGCTGCACATATCTCGTTCTCAGGGCACACCGGATGAGCGAAGCGTACAGGAACCGACGTAACCCAAGTTGCCAAGGGATGGCCCCGCACGGTGCTCTAGTTCGGACCAACACTTAGACAAGCACTGGCCCGGGGGGGCTAAAATAAAGATGACCCTCGTGTTGGCCGACCCAAGGGAAAGGGATAGGTGGTGGTGAGGCAAATGGTAAAACCAAGGTTGGGCCTTGCTGGAGGAGTTTTATTCAAAGCGAACTGTCAAGGGGGTCCCATAAATCACCCGACCGCGTAAGGAACGAAAAATCCGGGAACATAACGCCGGTATGACGGAAACTAGGGCGGCAAGAGTGGAACAAAGCACCAGGCAAAAGGCCGAGTCTTCCACCCTTTACCAAATATATAGATGCATTAATAATATAAGAGATATTGTGATATCCCAACCAAAATCCTGTCCACCATGGAGCAATCTTCAACTTCACCTGCAACTAGCAACGCTATAGGAGGGGCTGAGCAAAAGCGGTAACATAGCCAATCAATGGTTTGCATAGGAAAGGTGTCAAAGGTTAGAGGTTCATGGCAATTTGGGATGGCTTGATAAACAAGTAATAGGTAGCGCAGCGAAGCGATAGAATGAAGCAACTAGCATAGCAATGATAGTAGTGAGATCCAGGGTAGCGGTCATCTTGCCTGAAATCCCGCAAGGAAGAAGAACGAATCCATGAAGAAGACGAACGAATGAAGCCAAACCAATCGTAGACGAACGAATCCTCACGATCGCAACGAAACAGGAACTAACAAGAAGAAGCACACGACATAGTAAACACACCACACATGAACAAGGCATGATGCACAACAAGCATGATGCATGACAAAGCTATATGAAGCTACTCATGGCAAGAGATGATGCAAACAAGAGCAACACATCAAGGCAAGTTTAAATGAGGCCGGGGACAACATATAACAATTCCGGTAAGTCCTCATATGCATATTTCAAAATTGGTCCAGATCTGAATAAACATTATGTTCAAGTAGTTAAACATCAAGTTAAGATGCACAAAGATGATCTACACGAGATTCTAGTCAAGTTACATATAAAGTTCATTTAGTTCGGAGCTATGGTCTAGAAGATATGAGCAAAACAAGTTAAACATGGCATTGATGCAAAATGCACTCAAACATCAAGAAAACACTCCAAAACAAGGATGCAACATGATAATATGAAGCTACATGCAATTCTAAGCAAGTTTCATATAGAGCACACTCAAAACGGAGCGACGGTTCAACACACACACATGAAACAAGTTTAAAGGACAAGCTGTCCAAAACAGCGACTAGGCATATTGCAAGCATCGAAACAATATGCTACAGCACCCAAACATAATAACAAAAGGCATGGGCATGATGTACAGGTAAATCACAACAAAACATGAACACTGAGCTATCTCCAGAAATCACTAGAACATGCTCAAACACACATGGTAAGATAGCAAGTTATAACAATTACAGACTTTGCAGAAAATAACATCACGATGCAATGTTCAGAGCTATCAAACAACATGTTACAGAAACTTATCATGGCAAACAAAGGCATGACATGAATCTACTAAATGCATAGATCAAAAATCCCTTACTGACCATAAGCCAAAAAGGATCAGAAAATATGATGGCACCCATGTAAACATAGCAAGTTATATTACAGATTCAAACATGGCAGAAACATAATTATGGAGGCATGTAGATGAGCTTGTGCAACTCACTACAGAGAAAAACATGGCATGGCAAGGCACCCAACAGTAAGAAGATATATTTGTGAAGCTAAGCATGGCAATAGCAAGGTCATAGGGTGCATGGAACACTAGCAAAACACATGGGAACAAGTGAACTTAACGTAAACAGGCTGACAGCAACATTATGAAGCAACTTTGAAGCAAGATATGAACAAGCTACAACAACCTATAAATGCAACCAGGGGCATGGATGGATAGAGGATGACATGTAGATCAAAACATGTTTATAGAACATCTCTGGATTATGCATAGAATGATTAGTAGCAACATGTTTATATAGCATCACGAAATAACAGATTCAGCCTAGCAAAACAGCAACATCATGAACACTACTTAACAAGCTCGATACACTCACCACAAGTCATTGCATGACAATATAATCATATCATCATCAAGAAGACATGTTTGTGAAACAAACCAAGTCAAGAACAAATCCATAGCATGCAAGGATCAACTATAGCAAGCTTGGCCAAATTGAATAACATGTAAACAATCTGCCAGGAAACATTTTGAAGCAAAAGTATAGCACAAAAATGACATGCTAGACTACTCCATAATTGCAATAAAGGGCATGAATGGATAGACAAAAACCTATTGTTCAAAACACCCTTACTGAAGTATCTCAAAATATGCATGGATCTCTCTGTAGCATCAAGTTTACATGACATGAAAATAAAAGCAGAACAGGGACTAAAATCAGCAATATCACGATGCCTAGTTTGCATGCTTGTGCTAGTCACCACATTGATCACAAAAATACATGGCATACACCACTTTAAAGAAGACATGGCATAGTTCAAAACACATGTAGACATCAACCTCATAGGATGCACACATCAATCATGGCAAAAATGACAAAAGAGCTCGTTCTAATAACAGACAGCAGAAAACATCATGAAGAACTCTTACAACGATGATTCAGGCATCTAGATGACCTCAAATGAATATGATGCAATGGAATGAAATGATGCACTCATTAAGACGAACAATTTTACATCTTATACGCACGAAACGGAGCTACGGATGCAGAGATACGGCATGATGAACATGGCATGAAAATTACTGAATCTGGGGACTTGGACGAAAATATACCCTTCGAAAGTCAACCCGGGACGGGACGGTTCGGGACGGAGAGATCTGGGCGTTTGGATGAGATCCCGGTGGATCTCATCCCGATCCGGGATCTCGCCGGAGTAGACGCCGGAGTTGAGGAAGAGATGGTCGGAGAGGCTCGGGGAGGCCGGCGAGGTCGCTCCGACGACGGGGGCCGGCGGTCGGGCCTCTCCCCGACCGGATCCGGCCGCGAGGAGGTGCAGGGCGGCGGGTTGAGGCGGCGCGGCCCTGCTCCGGCCGGCGAGGCGCAGCGCCGGCGAGGAGACGGAAGCCGGGCGCCGGAGGCGAGGCGGGGCGCGGGAGGCGCAGGCGAGGAGACGGCGGGGCACGGCGGCGCGGGGCCGGGAGACGGCGGCGGGCGGCGCACGGAGGCAGCGGCGCATGCCGGCGGCGGGCCGGAGGCTCGCCGGCGGCGGGGGCGAGCGAGGCGAGCGGCGGCGGCGCACGGGCGCTCGGGCGGAGCGCGGGCCTGGGCGGGCCCGACCCGGGCCTCGCGGGCCGCGGCGGCGCGTGGGACGGACGGCGGCGACGCCACGTGGCGGACGCCGGTTGGACGAGGGGGCGCGGGGCGGACGTGTCCGGCCAGGGACGGACGCGTCCGGTGGCGGCGGAGGGTCATTTCTAGGGTTTCATCTGCGGATTCGTTCGCGAATTTCGGGGGGAGGGGCTTATTTATAGGAAGAGGGAGTTAGGAGAGTCCAAATGAGGAGCGGTTTTCGGCCACGCGATTGTGATCGAACGACCGAGAGCATGGAGAGGAGTTAGGTGGGTTTTGGGCCATTTTGGAAGGGGTGTTGGGCTGCAAAGAGAGAGGGGCTATACGGTTACCCGGTTAACCGTTGGAGTATCAAACGACCTCCAAATGGCACGAAACTTGACAGGCGGTCTACCGGTGCTATAGCAAGGCCACTTGGCAAGACTCGGTCCATTCCAAGAAAGTTTAATACCCGCACACAACGAGAGACGAAAGGGGAACGCCGGAGGACATAGGAGCGCCGGATTGCAAAACGAACAACGAGGAAAATGCTCGGATGCATGAAACTAACACGTATGCAAAATGAAATGCACATGATGACATGATAAAATGCAACACACAAACAAATGAGATGGCAATGACGGTGAATAACTAGAAGATACCTCGTGCATCGGATCCGGGGCGTTACACTCATCAGCTAACAGTAATCCAGGGGCTGGTGAGCACAAGGGCCATTTTCTGGAAATTAATACCCGGAAATCCGGTCCCCACACCAACTTACCAGTTCTGAGAGAGAACCACCTACTCATGTGTTGAGGCCAAGATATTCCATCCCTACCATATGAATCTTGATCTCTAGCCTTCCCCAAGTTGCTTTCCACTCAAATCTTCTTTCCACCAGATCCAAATCCTATGAGAGAGAGTTGAGTGTTGGGGAGACTATCATTTGAAGCACAAGAGCAAGGAGTTCATCATCAACGCACCATTTGTTACTTCTTGGAGAGTGGTGTCTCCTAGATTGGCTAGGTGTCACTTGGGAGCCTCCGACAAGATTGTGGAGTTGAACCAAGGAGTTTGTAAGGGTAAGGAGATCGCCTACTTCATGACGATCTACCGCTAGTGAGGAAAGTCCTTCGTGGGCGACGGCCATGGTGCGATAGACAAGGTTGCTTCTTCGTGGAACCTTCTTGGGGGTGGAGCCCTCCATGGACTCGCGCAACCATTACCCTTCGTGGGTTGAGGTCTCCATCAACGTGGATGTACGATAGCACCACCTATCGGAACCACGCCAAAAACATCCGTGTCTCCAACTGCGTTTGAATCCTCCAAACCCTTCCCTTTACTTTCTTGCAAGTTGCATGCTTTAAGTTCCGCTGCCTATATACTCTTTGCATGCTTGCTTGATTTGCGTGATGATTGCTTGACTTGTCCAAAGATTGCTAAAATCTGCCAAACTCTAAAATTGGGAAAAGGTTAAGTTTTTAATTGGTCAAGTAGTCTAATCACCCCCCTATAGACATACTTCAAGGTCCTACAAGTGGTATTAGAGCTTTGGTCTCCATTTGTTTTGATTTCCATAGCTTTTGGTGGTCATAGCCTTGGTTTCACAACCTAGGAGAGTATGGCATCTAGCGAGGGAAACTATCACCGTAGAGGTCATTACTTTGATGAAACTAATTTTGCTAGTTGGAAGCATAAGATGAAAATCCATTTTCTTGGACATAACCCCGCCGTTTGGGCTATTATTTGTATTGGCTTGCAAGGTGAATTCTTTGATGGGAGAGAGCCGAACCATGAAGCTAATGCGGAAGAATTGAAGATGCTGCAATACAACGCTCAAGCTTGTGATATCATCTTCAACGGATTGTGCCCCGAAGAATTCAACAAAATCAGCCGTCTTGAGAATGCAAAGGAAATTTGGGACACTTTGGTTGATATGCATGAAGGTACCGACTCCGTCAAGGAATCCAAGTTGGATGTGCTCCAAAGTCAGCTTGACAAGTTCAAAATGAAGGATGGTGAAGGTGTCGCTGAAATTTACTCTAGGCTTGCTCTTATCACAAATGAGATTGCCGGCTTAGGGAGTGAAGAGATGACCGACAGATTCATCATTAAGAAGATCCTAAGAGCATTGGATGGAAAATATGATACCGTGTGCACATTAATTCAAATGATGCCCAATTACAAGAATCTCAAGCCAACGGACGTCATTGGCAGAATTGTTGCTGATGAGATGTCACTCAAGGATAAGGAGGAACTTCACAACAAGTCAAGTGGTGCTTACAAAGCCTCATGTGAAGCCCCCACATCATAAAGTGAGAAACAAACCTTCAATCAAGAATTGAGCTTAATGGTGAAGAATTTTAACAAATTCTACAAGAGTAGAAGCAAAGAAAGAAGCTCTAAGTCAAGATCCTACAATGACAAGAGATCTTCCAGTCGAGAGCGCAATTGCTACAATTGTGGGAGACCCGGACACTATTCCAATGAGTGTACGGCACCCTACAAAAGAAGAGAAGATTCTCCAAAGAGAAGAAGTAGAAGAGAAGAATCACCGCCAAGAGAGAGAAGGAGTAGAGATGATCGTTATGAATGAAGACCCTCACGGAGAAGCAAAGATTCGGAAAGGAAGGACAAGTCATCAAAGAGCTACACAAAACAAAGACATCAAGCTCAGGTTGGTGAATGGGTATCCGGTTCCGACTCTGAACATCACTCTGAGAGATGCTATCACTCCGACTCTGAACATACTCAAGATGAAGGTGTTGCCAGTCTAGCACTTGTGTCAACCAACTCCTATGACATATTTGACTCACCAAATGAAGGAATTGGAAGATGCTTCATGGCTAAAGGCCCTAAGGTAACTCATCCCGAGCATGTTGATTTCAATAGTGATGAAGATGACTTGCTAGGTGATGATGATTTACTTGTTGACAACTCTAGTGATGAATACTATGATGAAACATCAATTAATCATGCTAAACAAGATAAAACGAATGACAATGATAAGGAGAAGATTGAGCTTCTAACTAAAGAACTAAACACTCTTAAGTTAGCTCATGAAACTATCTTCGAAAATCATCGAGAACTTTTAAGGGCTCATGAGAAGTTACGCTTTGAAAAGCTCAATCTTGAGAAAGAGCATGAGTTCTTAAAGGCAATCAATGATGATCTTCGCAAGAAAAGTTCTTCTTATATTGCCAAGCATTTACTCTTATCTACTTACATGCCTCAAGTCAAGTCTAGTAACAAGAACAAGAAAGATTCTTCCTCTAGTAGTAATAATGATTATGCTAAATCCAATATTGTTGCTTCTAGTAATTCTCTTGATTCCACTAATGATACTCTTAGCCAAGTTACACTTGAGCAAGAAAATAGCTTATTAAAGGGAATTATAGAGAAAGGTGTATACAAGAGCCTTGCCGGGAGTAAGCAATTCGAGGAAATTGTACGCAAGCAAGGAAGGCACCGGAAGAATCAAGGTGTTGGTTTTGAACGAAAGTTCAATGCCAATGGAATTGAGTGGAAGAAGATCAATACCCCAAGACAAAGTTTGTTCCTCAACAAGAGAAGTATGATCCTACTTCCTTCAAGGGGACACAAGCACAAGATGATCTTCCACCACAAGACCACAAGAACAAAGGCAAGGACAAGCTTCAAGAGGAGATTGATACATTTGAAGAAGCACCTAAGGCCTTGGTCAAGTGGGTTCCCAAGACTACGTCAAGTTCTACTTCATCAAGCACAACTACTACACCAAGGATTCCCATCAAGATGATGTGGATCCCGAAGAAGAAGAACTAGAGAGTTCTTGAGGGTGGCTCCGCCAACATTCTTCACTCATACCATTATGGCAAGGACAAGTGCAATCAACTTCCACATCTTGCACTAGTTCAAGGAGTCACAAACCCTCATCTTGGTAAGGCAAGGGACAAGGTAACCTAATGTTTTCATGGACATCATATTATGTGTGCATCACTCTATGTCTATGGATATTCTTGTTTGTTCCTTGTGGGACTAACCCGTGTAGGTATTGAAAGTGCAACTCACTCCAAAGGATTGCTCCAAAAGATCTACATCAACATTGAGCATCCACTTCTTCAACACCTACATGAAGTCATCATCGACAAAACCCAAGGTTAGTTCATCCCTCTAAGGGGGGATCTCACATCTAGGGGGAGCTTAACTCTAAAGAATTGAGTCAAAGCAACTCTAATGATGTGAACACATCAATGCATTATGTAAAAGTGGTAACCCCACTTGAGCTTAAACATGAGTATGACCTATGATCAAATGTTCTCATTTGACTCCTAAGTCAATATACTCATATATAGATGACCTAGTCATCGCCAATTGTTTGATAGATGCTAGAATTTGTTGTGTATGCTTTGCCACATATTTCATTTGTCATTTTATTATGCGAGCATGTTGGTTGCATATTCTACTCATTCAAGGACATACACTTGTTGTTTTGATTGATTGGATTCTTTTTCTTTGGCCAAGTGGATGGACAAGAATGCCTAAGAACCTTCTCTAGATAACTATGCTTTTCTCGTCTCAAACTCTATTCATACATCACAAAATTTCATCAAGTCAGATTCGAACCACTCTGTGTGAGGAGCACTTGGAGTCCCCGATTCGTCATAGAGTTAAACTTCCAAAACTTCTTTGTGATTTTTGGTCTGACTGGTTCCTCCATTCGGTCCTACCAAGATCACTAAGTCGATCTAGGTTTTCAATCTCGGTGCACCCGATTTGAACTTTTCGGTCACACTGAGTTGCTGTAACTATTAACAGTTATGCATCTCGGTGCCACCGAGTTGTTCCACTCGGTCACACCGACAGTGTCGGGTTATATATACTCACGGGCAAATTTGGAAAACTTTTTCCAAAACTCCTCGCCCGCGCATAGCTCGCTTTGCCTACTAGGTCTACGGATCGTTGACTTCGTCGCCAGCCGCCTCCTGTCGCTGGTCTCCGCCGCCGTCAATGGATTTCTTCTCCGTCGTTGCCGCCGTAGCGAGTTCACGCCGAACTAGGGTATGAACTCGATCACAGTGCTATCCTCATCTAATTCTCAGCACATTGTGTTTGTAATGCATCTTGCCACGATTGAGATACTCCTATCCAGTCAATGTGATCCTTAGAATAGATGGGATTCGAAAATTTAGGGTTAGGTTTCCGCCGAAACCATCTCGGACCCACCGAGTTGAAAAACTCGGTCCCACTGATTTGGCTAACGCCATTGCACTAGTAAGTCTCGGTCTGACCGAGAGTTACAAATCAATGTGACCGATTTTAGAACTTTGTGAAACCCTAGCAGTCTCAGTGCCACCGAACTGTGACTCGGTCTGACCGAGTTCACTAGTTTAGGTTCCAAAACTGCTTCGGTATCACCGAGTTTGAAAATCGGTAGATCCGAAATGCTTTCTATGGAAACTAAAACTAAGTTTTTTGAATCATTCTTTTGCAAAAATTTCTGCATTTTGTGATGCTCATCCACTCTATCTGATCTATTACTATTCACAGGGTCAGCAGTCAGTGATTTGTAGCATGTCAAACCAAACTGATAGTCAGAACAAGTCAGCAGAGCAGATTCACATGAGTGAGGGCACTAGTCCCTCTAGCAACTCAGATGAAGGGAGCAGAAGCACTCCAAGAAATTTGCCCAAAGCAGCCACAAGAGCTAGAAGGAAGAGAACCTCAGACTCTGAGGATGAGGATTATGTTGCTGTTGAAGATGAGGCTGCTTCCAAGAAGGTAGTGCTCAAGAAGGTGCTCAGTTCAACTGCAGTAAAGCCAGGCATGAAGATCAAAAGGCCAGCAGGAAGACATCCAATGTGCAAAGCTAGAGGATCAACTCAAGTACCTGAAAAGCGTGATTCCAAAGAGCCAGCTGCAAAAGGAAAGAAAAGGAAGGAAAGGGTCAAGAAGACCATGGCCAGAGTTGTTGGGAAACCTTCCATGATAGAAGAGGGAGAAGAGGTTGCTGAACCAGCACCCAAGGTACAAAAGCTGATGGGTGATGCTATAAAGTCAGGGGCTGCAACATCAAAGCCCAAAGAAGCACCCAAAGCTGCCTCCAAGCCCAAGATTGCACCAAAGAGAAATACCAGGAGTATACCAGCAGCTGAGAAGAACAAGGCCCCAATGCCTGAGGTTGCTGCTGAGGAAGATGAAGAAGGGCAGATCTTAAGGAAGCTCAAACCCAAGATCCCAGACCACAATGATGCTCATCCTGTGGCTGAGGACATGAAGATCAGGAGAGACTCAGGGTTGAGGCTATGGAGAGAGTCAGATCCATATGCCGCCAAGTGAAGGACTGCTGTAGATTACAGGTTCCACACCAAGGAGCAGCAGGACTTCTATGAGACAATCTTGTTGGACAAGAAGCCCATAGTGTGTGATATGAGGTGGGTCGACTGGACCTACATGAAGGAAAATGAGGAACACTATCCTGGAGTGCAAGATAGTTTCATTGCTTGTGGAGTTGCAGATTTTGTTGGGCAGAAACTCACCAACTGGAATGATGAACTCATTATGCAATTCTACTCCACAGCACACTTCTATCCAGATGGATGGATAGTTTGGATGTCTGAAGGAACGAGATACCAGTCAACCATTGAGGAATGGGCAAGTCTGATCAATGCCCCAAGGGAGAGTGACGATGACTTGGACATTTATGCCAAGAAGAAAATGGATCATAACTCAATGTCACATATGTACAAGGAGATCCCTGATGAAGCACTTGAGATTTTCAAGTTTGGACCAGTTCATTTTCTTCTGTCAGGGCTGCCTACGATCAACCAGATCCTAAGGCACACTCTTTTGCCCAAATCAGGTGATCACAACATGATTCGAGGGCATGCAATAAAATTGCTACATGTATTTGATGTGCCCCAGAAATTCAAGGTCATGAGCCTTATGGTTGAAACTATCAAGAGGTCTGCAGCAGACCAGAAGAGAAGTTGTGGATATGCCCCATAGATTCAGGAGTTGATTAACTCAAAGATGGGCACAGGAAAATATCAGTTGGATAAAGAACATTTTGCTCTCTATCCAGACTTTGAGGACAATCAAGTTGTCATGAATGAGGATGAACCATCATCAGTGCAAGCTCAAGCAAAGAAGGAGAAAGCAAGGAAAGAGAAGGCTGCCAAGATGCCAACTCAAGAGGAGGCATCTGAGTATTTCTTAAAGAATAAGCAGGAGCAGCTTGGTTACTTGATAGCATCAACACTGAGGATTGAGAAGGGGTTGGCCACCCTAACTCAAAACCAGGAGAGCCTGGAAAGGATCATGGAACAAAAATTCTATGATCTTGATGTCAAAGTAACTGAGATTCAGTCTGTTGTGGAACAGCTTCAGGATGACATGCATGAGAGGAAGGGCAAGACAACCACTAATGCATGTTCCAGAGTGCCTAGAGCTCAGAGGTCAGCTGCAGTGCCTGTGACAGACACAAGAGCCACATCATCTGCACCAGCTACAGCTCCTACAGCTCCAGTGCAACCAGCTCCAGCACCAACTCCTCCAGCTCCATCTACATCGACAGAAGCCTTCATTCTTGGAGTTATCCATACACCACCACCACCTGAAGACCAAGCCTGAGAGACGATCTAGCACTATGCATTTTCTATGAACTTTTTGGTAACTTGTTGCCAAAGGGGGAGAAAAATGTATAGATCATAGGCTTCGAGAGAGAGATTTGCTGTGTTTTTGTTCTCTCTTGTCTTCTTGGTTAAACTTGTTTGCTTTTTGATTGCTTGAGATACTATGCAATTACCTGTGAGACATTGATGATCATGTGTTTGATCATAAGCTACACTTATGCATGTTTGATGATATTATCTTACCTATCCTTATATGATCATTCACTTTGCTTGGTGATGAGTGCATGTATTCAATCTTTATTATTTTGAACGCTCCACCAAGATGTATGTGATATGGAAGAGTAACCCATGAGCCTAATTCCTTGTGCATTTGCAGTCCAAAGCAAATCTTAAACTATGCACAAATTTAGGGGGATCTCTTTCTTATCACCTACTTCTCAAAGCGACGATTTTTTAAAATCTTATTATCATTTGTCCAAGCTTTGATCTATATGTTGTCATCAATTACCAAAAAGGGGGAGATTGAAAGTGCAACTATCCCTAGGTGGTTTTGATAATTCATAACAACATATAGGCTATTATTTCAGGAAGCTAATGCTATTCATTGAGCTAATGCTATTCCAAGACTATTATTTCAGGAAGCTCAATGAATGGCATGGCATGGATGATGAAAGTGGATCCCTCAAAATATCAAGGACAAAGGATTGGGTCAAGCTCAAAAGCTCAAGACTCTACATTTTATATTTCTGTGATCTAATATCACATTGTGTCTACAGGAAAAGCCAATACTATCAAGGAGGGATGAGGTGTTTCTTAATGAGCCTTTTGCTTCATGTGCTTAGTGATATGCTCCAAATACCCTCAACTACTTTCTCACATCCTCATTTGACCTAAACCTAAAGCCAAAATCGGTCACACCGATTCTTTCTATCTGGCGCCACCGAGTTCAAATGTCATAGCCACTGCCACAAACCCTAGGCAAATCGGTCTCACCGATAGGGATCTCGGTCTCACCGAGATGGGATTGTAATCTCTTTGTTTCCCTTCGTAACGTTTCAGTCTAACCGGAGTGAGCGATCGGTCCCACCGAGATTGCAATGTAAACTCTCTGTTTCCCTTTTGTAACATTTCTGTCTCGCCGAAAAGAGCAAATCGGTCCCACCGAGTTTACCTGACCAACTCTCTGGTTAGCTAATTACCAAAATCGGTCTTACCGAGTTTGTGTAATCGGTCTCATCGAGATTACGTTATGCCCTAACCCTAACCATATCGGTCCTACCGAGTTGCATTTCGGTCCCACCGAAAATCCTAACTGTCACTAGGTTTACTAAATCGGTCTGACCGAGTTTGTTGATTCGGTCCCACCGAGATTGGTAAATTGTGTGTAATGGTTAGATTTTGTGTGGAGGCTATATATACCCCTCCACCTCCTCTTCATTCGAAGAGAGAGCCATCAGAACAAACCTACACTTCCAACTTACCAGATCTGAGAGAGAACCACCTACTCATGTGTTGAGGCCAAGATATTCCATTCCTACCATATGAATCTTGATCTTAGCCTTCCCCAAGTTGCTTTCCACTCAAATCTTCTTTCCACCAGATCCAAATCCTATGAGAGAGAGAGTTGAGTGTTAGGGACACTATCATTTGAAGCACAAGAGCAAGGAGTTCATCATCAACGCACCATTTGTTACTTCTTGGAGAGTGGTGTCTCCTAGATTGGCTAGGTGTCACTTGGGAGCCTCCGACAAGATTGTGGAGTTAAACCAAGGAGTTTGTATGGGCAAGGAGATCGCCTACTTCATGAAGATCTACCACTAGTGAGGCAAGTCCTTCGTGGGCGACGACCATGGTGGGATAGACAAGATTGCTTCTTCGTGGACCCTTCTTGGGTGGAGCCCTCCGTGGACTCGCGCAACCGTTATCCTTCGTGGGTTGAAGTCTCCATCAACGTGGATGTACGATAGCACCACCTATCGAAACCACGCCAAAAACATCCGTGTCTCCAACTGCGTTTGAATCCTCCAAACCCTTCCCTTTACTTTCTTGCAAGTTGCATGCTTTAATTTCCGCTGCCTATATACTCATTGCATGCTTGCTTGATTTGTGTGATAATTGCTTGACTTGTCCAAAGATTGCTAAAATCTGCCAAACTCTAAAATTGGGAAAAGGTTAAGTTTTTAATTGGTCAAGTAGTCTAATCACCCCCCCTCTAGACATACTTCAAGGTCCTACATTAACCCTGAAGATGTCATCACAATTATAAACATGATTTCTGATGTAGTTGTTCAGAGATGTTCGGAGATGGACACATCGCACCGGAGGAAGAACTTACCGTCTCGAACGAGGAGCAATAGGGGTAGAGGCGCAAGGCGAGGAACGCTTGATGCAAACCGCTCATGATAGCCACATCTGCCTTTATGGCGAGGGCATTAAGGTTTTCCACCAACTTGTTTCTTTTTCTTCAGATGATGATAACACTGCTGATTAGATACCCCCATTCAAATTTCCCAACCTGTTGGGGATATAACTATTAGGTATGACCCGCCCAGGAGGGGCTGGGTTATACCTATGAAGATTCATGATATGAAGTCCACGAGGATATTAAAGATGGCGGTTCATAGATAAGGGCCCAAGGCCCAAGGGCGACTTAAAGCCCGTAGGAGTAAACCGCCACATATGTAAGACTTGTATTGTAAGGCATGTATAGATAGTCACCTAGCCGGACACGTTGTCTATGAGCCAACCGGGACTCCGTGAGCCACTGGGCGTCAACCTGTGTATATAAAGGGACGACCCAGCGGCGGTTCAGGGCAAGAGACAATAGACCAAAAGCTAGGTCAAGCGGATTCGCTCCCTGGTAATCGAGACATTAGCAATACCACCTCAAACTGGATTAGGCCTTTACCTTCACCGCAAGGGGCTGAATCAGTATAAACTCATGTGTCATTTGTTCCGTTTAACCCCTTTAATCTAACCTAGTTGCGATGGCTCCACGACTAAGTCCTTCGCTAGGACATCTCCCGTGACTATTCCACGACAGTTGGCGCCCATCGTGGGGCCAGCGCACGGTGGTTTCGAGTTCTTAAAGGGCAGCTTCGAAGGGCTCAAAGGATACACTATGGGTCGAATGACCAAGAGTCGTCGTGGCAAGCTCAATTGAGTACGGGTACCGGGTCCCCTTCGGCGGAATTCATGTCTTCATCGGCAAGATCAGCAAGCCGGGCCCTGAGCCGGACATCTGCACCGACACATCGAGACGGCTTAGCATGTGAGACCCGCCCGTGCTTAGCCCGCCGTGAAGCGTGCCTTCGTGGGATTCATCCATGGAGCGGAATTTGATGAAGGGTCAATGTCTGGCGGTGAGACGGCCATCTATTCTGATGGTGAGTCATCCACAGGCGAGACTACTTATTTGTACCAACTACAAGACGATGAGCTTGGGGGCTGTTCTGATGGCGACAGTATTCCAGACCCCTATGAGCCGCCGAACCAGGTTGCAATCTTCATGGCTGGTACGCAGCCTGGGCAAAATTCTTCAACTACGACAGCGATGACTTCCGGGTCAGCAGCGGTGATGGCAGCCGTGGCAGGAGGCCCTGTGTGCGCACCGGCTCGGGTGTTGACGGAGTTGCTGGATAGACTCACAACCTTGTTAATAGCAGAAGTTAACCTAGCAAATCAAGCTCATCATAGCGTGGAAATTGCAAAGTTGCGGGATGAGGTAGCGCAAGCCAAGGAGAACCTGGCGGCAAAGGACGTCAGGATGGCCGTGGAACGGGCTGCCCTGGATGCTCAAGCCCAGCGGATTCAGTCAGAGGCTTTACGGCTTACAATGGATCAAAACACTTCAAATGAAATCATGAGGAGGAGGCACAAGTCTCATCTACCTCTGGTTTACGAGGCGAGAAACCTCTTTTGCACGCCTGGAGCAGGGACCAGTAACCCGCCGGACATAAACCGGGCTGCATCACCTGGAGTTGGAGCGCCGGTTCAGCCACGCATGACAGAACCCCCTCGTCTGAATAGCACTCCGCCTCAACATGTCCCAACACCACCGGGTCATTATTCCAATCCCTTGGAAAACATGATTGGAGGCTCTCCCGGTGGATGGCGACTCTCGAGCAGTGGTTGAAACACGAAGGGCTAGAGAACTTCTTCAGACATCATTGGTGCAGTAGGAGGCATATTCTTACTGTCGAGATAGGATTCACTCGACCCCTCGCCCAAGCCGGAGTTATAGCAGGCACATGGACTCACCAGCCGTTTCAACCAACGCCCAGCGCCGTAACCAGCCACGTGGGCATGACCCGGCGCGTGATGGGGCTCATAACTTGGTCGATCAGGACAGAGTGCGTCAAGAGGCTGAGCAGGCGGCTCAGCGGGCGACTCACCAGCCCCTTCCGGTTTATCCAACAACTTTGGTAGAGGCAGGCGTGACCTCCAGAACTACAGGTGTACCCTGTTTAGTGCCAGCTCTACGTAATTAGCGTTTGCCCAAGGATTTCAAAGGACCTCGTAAGGTGCCTAATTACACAACCGACCTACCCCCTAAGGCGTGGATTGAAAGTTATGAGATGGCCATGGAACTGTTGGAGGACAGTGATGCCGCATGTGCTAAGTACATCACCATTATGCTAGATGGAACGTCCCATACTTGGTTAAAGGGGCCGCCAGCTAATTCCATCGGGTCATGGGCTGAGCTAAAGGCCCGGTTTATTCCGAACTTTAAATACACATGCAAACAGCCAATGTCGATTGTGGACTTAGCTGCTTGCGCCCAAGAGGAGGGTGAATCAACGACCCATTGGGTGTGCCGGGTCAAAGCTATCATACACTCATCCTATAACATGAATGCCGGCTCTGCAGTCTTAATGTTGGAGAAAAATTGCCATTTTTTGCCTCTTAAGCAGAAGCTGGGGCGGCTCAAGCGCGATTGCAATGATATGGGGTAGCTGATGGCTGCTCTAATCAAATATGTCGACTCTGATAGTAGCAAGGACCCCGAGTCTGATGATGACAAACCAGGAAAGGAAAAGAAGAATGGCAACGCCAAGGGTCCGCAGCATAACCCGGCGAATCAGGGGGCAACGGTAAGCGCAAGGTTGTTTGTAGGTCGGAGTTTGTGGCTAACACCAATGTATAGGGTAATAATCAGCGTCATAAGGGGAGGCCGCCTCCCCAGACCGGTGGATCAGGTCCTAGCCTTGAGCAGTTGCTGAATGAGCCCTATTCAAAGCATGGCATGCAGGACAAGCCAGCTACTCACCTTTGGAAAGATTGTTCAATTATGAGGGATTTCAAAAATTCTAATTTGTTTCACAGTAACCATGGGCCGGGCGGAGGCTCAGGTTCCGGTGGCGGCGGTTCTCATGGCCCGGGCTACGGAGGTGGCGGTTCTAATTCCGGCTTCCAGATCCACAAACACCATCAAGGTAATCAGGGTGGTTATAATCAAGGTAATCAGGGTGGTTACAATCAACAATCTGACTCGGGGGGTCAGCAGCAGCAACAATCTGGATATCAAACTAATCCAAAGCAGTTGAATAGTGGGCAGTATCACATTTTCAACACAAGTTTATGCAAGCGGGACCAGAAGTTCCACAAGAGGGCTGTGAACGCCGTTGAACCGACAGTTCCCATTACTTGCAATGGTTTGAGCAACCCATTATGTGGAGTCGAGCAGATCACCCACCCCGGGTCGATAACCCGGGTCACTTGGCTTTGGTGGTGGCGCCTCAAGTTGGTGGATATAAGTTCACTAAAGTACTCATGGATGGGGAAAGCAACATTAATATCCTTTATTATGAAACCATCTGTCGCATGGGGTTAACCGATAAAAATCTTAAGCCGTCTAATACTGTTTTCCATGGAGTGGTGCCTGGTAAGTCGGTGTACCCTATAGGCAAGATTGAGCTGGAGGTGGCCTTTGGTGATGAGCATGATTCCAGGGCCGAGAAGTTAACCTTTGAAGTGGTCAAGATTAGAAGCCCATACCACGCTCTATTTAGACGATCGGCTTATGCTAAGTTCATGGCACGACCTTGTTATGTTTACTTGCAACTCAAGATGCCGGGTTATAAGGGAACCATCGTGGTGCATGGAAGCAGGAAAATAGCTTTGGAGTGTGAAGAAGGTGATGCTGCTTATGCTGAGTCTGTCTGTGCAATAGAGGAGTTGAAGTTTTACAAAGACAATGTTGATCCAACATATATTAAAAAACAGTATAACTTAGCTAGCTACAAGCCTCCACAACGTTTTGACGCTCTCAGTCATTGGATCGCTCGAACATACGTCCTGGATCAGCTCATGGCAAAAGCTGTTTCACTGGCCGTTGCTCCGCAGAGCGAGCTGCTATTTCTGTCCGTAATCAGGCCGCAAAGGCCCAGGTCCAGTCGAAGCGCTATGCCCCCCAAGCCCACCTACCCCGCTACTCGATTTCTATCCCTCGTTCCATGATGCGCCGCCATTACTTCGTCCGTGATGTGTCGCCACCGTCCTCCGTCCCACCGCGAGGAAGATTGGCCGCCCTTTTTTGCTTCCTTTTCTAGGTCAGCCATTCCCCCTTCTGTTCTATCCTCTGGCGCGCCCTTTAGCTGGCTGGCTGCGATGGATGGCCCCCAGGTGCTATGGAATCCTCTCCCCACATCCCTTGGCGCTGTCGTATGTTCTCTTCTCTCGCTTCCGCTTGCATGTTTGATCCACTGGTGTGGTTGCAGTTTATGCAGCAACTGCTAATTTTTTCAGGTAGATCGTGTGTACAAGAAGTACATTTTGGTGATTGAATTTTGTGGTGTTTTGATTTCAATGTTCATCTCGCCGCATTCATGGTGTACCTAAGAAGATCTCCTCCAAGGTACAACCTCTTTATGATGCTCACCCAAGGAACATGCCATCAAGACATTCTTCACCTGTCTCACCTCCCAGATCGCATGTTCGTATTTGTGGACATCTCTCTGTGCCACGTACAAAAATCTATGTGATTTTGCTGATAACTATAGTCTCGAGGCGGTAAAGCCTTAACTGATTATGTTTTTGGTTATCATGGCATGAGTGATGCCATCACCGAGATGCTTGAACGCTAAAAAATTAACATCATGAGTAATGCGAAGGTTCTCAACAAGGGGGTATATGTTGCTCTGATGCTTTCTTCGTGTCTCATTTGATTTCTTTCAGTCCTAACTGAATTTGAAATTTGTATGCCTTATGGTTGTTGCATCCTCTATCTGATGCTTTTGATGGCATTTCAGGATGATCAAGGAGAAAGCGACGAGCCAAGCACCTCCTCCATCCCTTGACAAGCCATAAAAAAACTCTACTGCCATTGTTAACACATGCTCCATCTTCATGCCCAATTAACGGCTCCCTCCAAACTCTATCATCCATTTGACTAGACTTACTTGACCTGCTGGCGTACAGTGATTTGAACATCGACGTGCCATTCACCTAGGTCGAGAGCGATGCCAAGCTCATTGATAACCTGCAAATGGTGAAGCTGCACTCGCGCAATTATCACAAACAAAACACATCTGCATTATTTCTTGGTATTCAATAGTGAGGATGGGTGCTTGAATAAATGATAGACATGATGTATGTTCTTCCGATGGCAGATGCACAAGGTTGACAAGCTGGTGTTCATACAAGAACGACAGCTTAGGCAATGCGGGCTGAAGATAGCTGCTCAACTGAATTGTGGAGCTTGGTTTTACTTATGGTTTATAATGTTAGTTTATTACTTCTTTTCTTTCTACAAAACTATAATTAGTAATCCATGCTGTGCTCGAGAGATTATTTTATATTCTCTAGGCGAAGGCTCCCTCTCCAAACAAATAATATGTTTAAACTTAAAATTAAAAAGTTAAAAAGTTGTGGAATGGCAGCCTAATTTTCATTAGTATGTAAATGTAAATATTTCATCTTGATTTTTCTAAATTTGTTTCCCCTACATGGTGAAATAATGCATTTTTGCTGTTTGACTTTGCATCCGTTCTGAACTAATCATTGCTTGTCTGGTAACATATTGTCAATTCAAAACTTGTGTTGTTTCCTTTCATGTGATGCTCTCTAACCTGTCAGTACCACGCCGAAATAAATCAGAAATGTTAGTTACACATTGTTCACTATGTTTCAGTTTCTCTGTTGTGAGTCTTAATATTCTTAGTATTTTGTTGGCCAATGCTAATTTGCCGACGGGCCTAACTACACTTGGCTGGGGATCCAACATTTACGGAATTCATCTTTTTAGCTCTGTTATTATAGTCCTTGCTTGCATATAAAGTTGATTTAATTTCTTTATTTAGGTCAAGGCGTCAATTCAATTGCAACCTATGTATTCAGTACACATTTATAAATTTAAGGGTATTTGCTATTGTTTTAGTTTAGAAGGAAACTGATATTGCTTTTCTTACTAAAAAGTGGGTCATGCTGAGAATGTATTTTTATCATTTCCTTCGACAGATTAGTTCAATCTAAAGTAACATAAATGCTATTGTTGTTCAATCTGGTTGCTGGTAGCTTGCAAGCTTTTTTCTTCTGCCCAATTTTAGTTGTGGAACACATAGCCCTTGCTTGTGTGAAGACTTGTTGAATCTGTTGTGTGCATCAATAATATCATTTTTCTTCTTATTTGGCAGTTGGTAACCTATTTTGATTTTGTATCAAGTGGTTTCATTGATATCATTTCAGTGGGTATCCTTGTATATATATGTGTGTGTTTTTGTTCATTACAATTGTGAGAGAAAAGGACCAAACAAAGTTGTGCAATATAGTAGTCCAATGAGTGTCGTTCTGCACTAGAAACTTCATCTTGCTAAGAACAATGTGGCATGCCTTCTTATGTTACTCATGTCAGTGCTCATGTTTATCTCTGTGAAGTATCATTGCAATGTTGAAATGTACACTGCTTATATATGCCTCCTTTTATGTGGCGTATTATTGGTATTTTCTATCTAAATAACATCTTGCAGGAGCTGGCTACCTATGGTACCCTATGATACATCGATGGATTTTTATCGGTTGCGTGAGTAATCCTATCATTCTGCACATGTTTGGTAACTCTACCAATGGCCATTTATAGTGCGATTTGATTTCTACTGGATGAAACCTAGCTCAACTGGGTCAGCATGCATAATAGTGGATATCGGGCTTATTAGTTTGGTCTAAATGTACTTAGTAAAGTGGACAATAGGAGGAAATCATATTTATCGCTACCCGTTAATTTACATAATAACCATCTTCATATGAAAACTACAGATTTTGAATGTTCCAAGTTAATTATATTATTCCTTCAACAAAATAGGCGGGCGCGGCAACGCGTGCTCTTATGTTCTAGTGATAGCATTAAAAATGCCAACTACAGAGCATGACCCGGTGCTAAAGTTTAAGTCGGCCAATGACACTAAGCTGGTTGACTTTGTTCCCGGCGACTCATCCAAGTAGTTCAGTATCAGTGATAACTTGGATCCAAAATAGGAAAGCGCGCTCATCGAGTTCATCCGTGAGAACCGGGACATCTTTGCATGGAAACCTTCTGACATGCTGGGTGTACCGAGGGAACTCGCTGAGCAAACTCTTAATATTGATCCGAAGTTTAAGTCGGTCAAGCAATTCGTTCATCGCTTCAATGAGGAGAGGCGCAAGGCTATCGGTGAAGAAGTAGCCCGGCTCTTGGCGGCTGGGTTCATTGTTGAAGTTTTTCATCCGGAGTGGTTGGCTAATCCGGTGCTGGTGCTTAAGAAGAACGACACTTGGCGTAAGTGTGTGGACTACACGACCTTAAACAAGGCTTGTCCGGCCGATCCTTTTGCTCTCCCTCATATTGATCAAATCATTGATGCTACGGCGGGTTGTGAGCGTTTGAGTTTTTTGGATGCTTATTCTGGTTATCATTAGATCAAGATGGCAGTTAACGACTAGGAGAATACAACTTTCATTACTCCCTTTGGAGCCTTCTGCTATGTGTCTATGCCCTTTGGGCTTAAGAGCGCCTAGGCGACTTATCAGCGGTGTGTGCAGAACTGTCTCCACAGTAATATTGGGCGCAATGTTCATGCTTATGTGGATGATATTGTGGCGAAATCCAGAGAGAAGGAAACTTTGCTAGATGATTTGAAGGAAACCTTCGACAATCTCCGGGTCTACAAGATGATGCTTAACCCGGCCAAGTGTGTTTTTGGTGTGCCAGCAGGCAAGCTTTTGGGTTTTCTGGTTTCTAACAGAGGCATTCAGGCTAACCCAGAGAAGATGAAGGCCATTACCTCCCTGGAAAATCCGGCGTGTATCAATGATGTTCAGGGTCTGGCGGGTCGTATTGCTGCCTTAAGCCGGTTCATAAGCCGGTTGGGTGAGAAGGCCATACCACTGTATCAGATGATATAGAAGACAGATAACTTCATCTGGATTGATGCTACTAATGACGCATTTGAAGACTTGAAGAGGCAGCTAGCTAAACCGCCAGTTCTTGCTGCTCCCATTGATAAGGAGTCATTATTGTTATATGTGACTACTAACACCCGGGCCATCAGCATAGCCATTGTGGTGGAACGGAAGGAGGCTGGCAAGGAATATCCGGTTCAACGGCCGGTTTACTATATCAGTGAGGTGCTTATTGAGTCCTAGCAGACGTATCCACACTGGCAGAAGCTCGTTTATGGGGTGTTCATGGCCAGCCGGAAGCTTAAGCAATATTTTCTGGGTCATCCTATCACTATGGTCAGTTCTGCTCCATTAGGGGATATTATTGAAAACAGAGAAGCCACAGGCGGGTAGCCAAGTGAGCCATTGAGCTTGGGCCTCATTGTTTGAAATATATGCCTCGCACTACTATCAAGTCTCAAGCACTTGTGGATTGGACAGAACTGCAGATGCCTGAAGAGAAGCCAGATAACACATATTGGACTATTCACTTTGATGGGTCCAGGCAATTGGAGGGCTCGGGGGCTGGAGTTGTCTTAGCTTCCCCTTGAGGTGACAAGTTTTGTTATGTTCTAAGGTTGATGTTTCCCTGTACTAACAATGCATCTGAGTATGAAGCCTTGCTCCAAGGTATTTGGATGGCTAAGGAGATGAACTTAAGCCAAGTGATATGTTTTGGCGACTCAGACTTGGTAGCTCAGCAAGTCTCAGGCACATGGGATTCTAAGGATCCACTCATGGCGGCTTATTGCCGCGAAGTTGATGCTATTGCTGGGCACTTCAAGGGTTATCAAGTGGAACACATCGATCACAGGAAAAATGAGGCGGCTGATGCCTTAAGCCGGTTGGGGTCTCAACGTAAGCCGGTGCCACCTAACACATTCTTGAATATTCTGCATAACCCTTCTGTCAAGTTGCCTACAGAGGAAGATCTGGCTGTTCCTGACCCAAAGGCACAATTGGTGGTGGCTCCTCATGCTATCCCAAATTGGACAACACCATATCTTCCTTATATGACCCGGGGGAATTACCTGAAGAAGAAACTTTGGCCAGACAGATAACCCGGCGGTCTAAGTCAATGACAATTGCCAATGGCGAGTTACACCATCGCAGTGTCACTAGGGCGTTTCAGCGTTGCGTCTCTCCTGAGGAGGGCCGTGAGATTCTTCATGAGATTCATGAAGGATATTGTGGTCATCATGCCAGTTCAAAGTCCTTTGTGGCCAAAGCTTTTCGTCATGGATTTTACTGGCTGATGGCTCATGCCGATGCGGAGGATTTGGTCAGTAAATGTGATGGTTGTCAGTTTTCATGGCGAGCTCACGTGGCAGCTCAAGAATTGAGGATGATTCCAATTACTTGGCCGTTTGAAGTCTGGGGGCTCGATATGGTTGGGCCTTTTAAAAGGTCCAAGGATAAAAAGACCCACCTTTTGGTGGCGGTTTACAAATTCACAAAGTGGGTTGAAGCAGAGCCGGTCAGTAAGTATGACGCGACAACGCCGGTTCAATTCATTAAAAAGGTGATTTTTCGCTTTGGCTTTCCCCACAGCATCATAACTGATAATGGCACTAATCTGTCCAAGGGTGTTATGAAAGAGTTTTGTCAATGTGAGCATATTCGACTTGATGTGTCATCAGTAGCTCACCCCCAATCCAATGGTCAAGCTGAAAGAGCCAATCAAGAAATTTTGAGAGGCATCAAGCCCTGGCTTATGGTTCCTTTGCAAAGGATGCCAGGTTGTTGGGTGGAGGAGTTACCTTCACTGATATGGAGTATCAATACTACCCCCCAACAGATCTACAAGTTACATGCCTTTCTTCATGGTATACGGAGCAGAGGCGGTTCTCCCTAGTGACATCCGTCACGACTCACCCCGTGTGGCGGCTTACGTTGAAGCTAATAATGAACAAGCACGTAAGGATGCACTTGACATGTTAGATAAGAAGCGTGACCTTGCGGCAGCCCGCTCGACGATTTACCAACAAGATCTGTGCCGTTACCACAACCGTCGGGTTAAGTCCAAAACCTTTCAAGAAGGTGATTTGGTGCTCCGGCTCATCCAGGATCAAGCCGATATGCACAAGTTATGCCCACCTTGGGAAGGGACCTTTGTGGTCAGCAAGAACTTGAACAATGGGTCATACTACCTTATCGATATTCGAGAGCACAAGGACTCACGTAAGTCGAAGGAAGAGACCCACCGGCTGTGGAATATTTCTCATCTTCGGCCCTACTACACTTGAGCCACCGGCTCTTATGATGTACATATTTTGACGATGTATATATTATGATGATTATAATAAAGAAGGGCCTTTGTCCTTTCATCTTCAAGAATAATGAGTCTTCTTCATCATAATTTCATGACCATTTGGGGGCTTGATCGTATTCGAATCACAACCATTAACCTTTTTGGTCCGGCTTCCTGATCGTATTCGAATCATAGCCGTTAAACACTTTGATCACTTGGGGGCCTGGTCGTATTCGAATCATAGCTGTTAACCCTCTTGGTCCGGCTTCCTGGTCGTATTCGAAACATAGCCGTTAAATATCACAAACCACCTGGGGGCTTGATCGTATTCGAATCATAGCTGTTAACCCTCTTGGTCCGGCTTCCTGGTCGTATTCGAAGTATAGTCGTTAAATATCACAAACCACTTGGGCGCTTGGTCGTATTTGAATAATATCCATTAACCCTTTTGGTCTGGCTTCCTGATTGTATTCAAATCATAGCCATTAATCATTATGGTCACTGGGGGGGCTTCCTGATCCTATTCGAATCATAGCTGTCAGTACCCCTTTGATCGGCGCAATGCCAAAAACCATTTGGGGGCTTCCTGATCATACTCGAATCATAGCTATTAACCCTTATGGTCCAGCTTCCTTCTCATATTCTAAGCATAGCCTCGCTTTTCTCATTTGGCTTGATTTTCTGAAGATTTTTCCGGTTCTTCTTGATACTATCTTGCCTTTTTTGGTTTCAAGTGATTCCGGCCATGTAGCCTTCAATCTCACAGTTCATATGTGAAGCATGCCCGTGGTTTCTATTACCCGGCTTAATGAGAGGCGACAAGTCGCCCATACATGATGATATCAAGTACTTGGAAGTTTTGACTTCTAAAAGTTTTGGGTTATCACCCTCACTGCATAGGTATCGTAAACCGGCAGTACGATTCAATATCACAGGTATGATGTTGTTATTCTAATTATGTCTAATTCTGGTTAAACTAGCCTTATCTATAATCCATGTTCAAGAATTCATCTGATTAACCAGTTAACTTGCCGATTAATCCCTACTCGTAGGGTCACCGAGTAGCCAATAAACCGATAAATCGTCCAATTAATTAATTAAATGGCCGATTAACTTGTCGATTAGCCAATTAATCCCCTACTCACGAGCCAACCGAGCAGCTACCAGTTAACGATTTCCTCAATAATGTCTAAAATTGTTTTAAACATCAGTGGTTATATGAGGTATTATGACCTGCCCTGCGGTAAACCGCCAAGGGCTCTTGTGATCTACTTGTGTGCAGGATAATTCAAAATGTTCATCTGCACCAGTCAATGTCATGATAAGTCTAAAAGGATAATTATTAAGTGGCGGCTTAACAGCGTTGAGGCACGACATAAACGTGCACGATGGCACGGCAGAGCAAAGTTATCGCTACCCTATTACATGACTCAAAATAGTCAAAATGATTAACTATTTTTTAGAAGATCACAAATATGAACCACCCAGCGGATCTATCTTCTTGACCCTGATGGCCTGACGCTTCCGGATCACCCCTCTCTGCTTCTTCGTCCTGTTCTACTTCCTGGAAGGTTGGTCATGACCAGTCAATGCCATTCAAAGCTTGGAATTCAGCTTCATCATCAATAAGCTCGGACAGGTCAACTTCAGGAGCAAAAGTGTGCTTACGGATTGGGGGTATTAGATCCTTCACTTTGTAAGACGGCATCGGCATGTTCTGATTTTCCAAGTCGTAAGCCGGCTGATATTTGGTAAGGTCTATTTCATTGGCAATCAGACTGGCTAGGGGATGTATGTTCTTTACGCAGGAGGCAAAGTCTTTCTTGTCAAAAGGGGTGTCGTCTTCTTTAAAGCTTGGATATACAATAGACATATCGGCCAGGTCAAGCTCTGGTAGCCATGCTTTGGCCCGTCTTAAAGCCGTGACAACTCCGACT
This sequence comes from Triticum aestivum, assembly GCF_018294505.1. NCBI lineage: Eukaryota > Viridiplantae > Streptophyta > Magnoliopsida > Poales > Poaceae > Triticum > Triticum aestivum. The sequence goes on along the minus strand of NC_057813.1, from coordinate 142,976,567 downwards.
CTTGCATATGATCGCTTCATCTCACTAAACCTCTCAGGCAGAATGGAAAGCTTCCTCAATGCGTCAACCACGAGAGTGGGGGCTTGGTTAGATGGAGAAATTGTGGCCAATGCACACTGAGCCCCAGTATAAAGCTGCTCCACTAGCGTGTAAACCGCCTTCAGCTTCACAAGCATATCCTGGTTGAGATTGGTGCTCCTGGGACCTGCATAATGATCATGGACGGATTAAAGGGGGTTTATATCAAACAAGGAAGATATTAAAGGGGGTCACCAAGATCTATCTATGGAGAGACTAGCAACGAGAGAGAGGAGAGTGCATCTACATACCCTTGTAGATCGCTAAGCGGAAGCGTTCAAGAGAACGGGGTTGAAGGAGTTGTACTCGTCGTGATCCAAATCACTGGAGATCCTAGTGCCGAACGGACGACACCTCCGCGTTCAACACACGTACAGCCCAGTGACGTCTCCCATGCCTTGATCCAGCAAGGAGAGAGGGAGAGGTTGAGGAAGACTCCATCCAGCAGAAGCACAACGGCGTGGTGGTGATGGAGGAGCATGGTAATCCAGCAGGGCTTCGCCAAGCACCGCGAGAGACAAGGATAAAGAGAGGTAGGGCGGCGCCAGGGAGAGGTGGAAACTCTTGTCTCTGGCAGCCCCAAAACCTCAAGTATATATAGGGGAGGGGGAGGGGGCTACAGCCCCTCTAGGGTTCCCACCCCTAGGGGTGCGGCAGCCCAAAACCCATCTAGGGTGGCGGCCAAGGGGGGAAAGAGGGGGAAACTTGCCCCCCAAGCAAGGTGGGCGCCCCCTCCCCAAACCCAAGGCGCCTTGGGCCCTTATGGGGGGGGGGGTGCACCAGCCCACCTGGGGCTGGTGCCCTTCCAAACTTGGCCCACGCAGCCCTTTGGGGCCGGTGGCCCCACTTGGTGGACCCCCGGGACCCTCCCGGTGGTCCCGGTACATTACCGATAACACCCAAAACTTTTCCGGTGCCCAAAACAGGACTTCCCATATATAAATCTTTACCTCCGGACCATTCCGGAACTCCTCGTGACGTCCGGGATCTCATCCGGGACTCTGAACAACATTCGGTAACCACGTATATCTATTTCCTATAACCCTAGCGTCATCGAACCTTAAGTGTGTAGACCCTACGGGTTCGGGAACCATGCAGACATGACCGAGACCTTCTCCGGGTTCTCATCTGGGACTCCGAACAACATTCGGTAACCACGTATATCTATTCCCTATAACCCTAGAGTCATCGAACCTTAAGTGTGTAGACCCTACGGGTTCGGGAACCATGCAGACATGACCGAGACGTTCTCCGGTCAATAACCAACAGTGGGATCTGGATACCCATGTTGGCTCCCACATGTTTCACAATGATCTCATCGGATGAACCATGATGTCGAGGACTCAATCAATCCCGCATACAATTCCCTTTGTCTAGCGGTATTGTACTTGCCCGAGATTCGATCGTTGGTATACCGATACCTTGTTCAATCTCGTTACCGGTAAGTATCTTTACTTGTTCCGTAACACATCATCCCGTGATCAACCCCTACCGAGTGGGCCCAGAGATACCTCTCCGTTACACGGAGTGACAAATCCCAGTCTCGATTCGTGCCAACCCAACAGACACTTTTGGAGATACCCGTAGTGCATCTTTATAGCCACCCAGTTACGTTGTGATGTTTGGTACACCCAAAGCATTCCTACGGTATCCGGGAGTTGCACAATCTCATGGTCTAAGGAAATGATACTTGACATTAGAAAAGCTTTAGCATACGAACTACACGATCTTGTGCTAGGCTTAGGATTGTGTCTTTTCCATCACATCATTCTCCTAATGATGTGATCCCGTTATCAACGACATCCAATGTCCATGGTCAGGAAACCATAACCATCTATTGATCAACGAGCTAGTCAACTAGAGGCTTACTAGGGACATGGTATTGTCTATGTACCCACACATGTATCTGAGTTTCCTATCAATAAAATTATAGCATGGATAATAAACGATTATCATGAACAAGGAAATATAATAATAATAACTTATTTATTATTGCCTCTAGGGCATATTTCCAACAGTCTCCCACTTGCACTAGAGTCAATAATCTAGTTCACATCGCCATGTGATTAACATTGACAGGTCACATCGCCATGTGAACAACATCCAAAGAGTTTACTAGTGTCACTAAACTAGTTCACATCACCATGTGATTAAGACTCAATGAGTTCTGGGGTTTGATCATGTTTTGCTTGTGAGAGAGGTTTTAGTCAACGAGTCTGCAACATTCAGATCGTATGTATTTCGCAATTCTCTATGTCATATTGTAAATTCTGCTTCCACGCTCCACTTGGAGCTATTCCAAATGGTTGCTCCACTATACGTATCCGGTTTGCTACTCAGAGTCATTCAGATAGGTGTTAAAGCTTGCATCGACGTAACCCTTTACGCCGAACTCTTTATCACCTCCACAATCGAGAAACATGTCCTTTATTTACTCCAAGGACAATTTTGACCGCTGTTCAATGATCCATTCCTGGATCATTCCTGTACCCCTTGACTGACTCATGGCAAGGCACACTTTCGGTGCGGTACACAGCATAGCATACTATAGAGCCTATGTCTGAAGCATAGGGGACGACCTTTGTCCTTTCTCTCTCTTCTGCCGTGGTCAATCTTTAACTCTTAACTTCATACCTTACAACTCAGGCAAGAACTCCTTCTTTGACCGATCCATCTTGAACACCTTCAAGATCATGTCAAGGTATGTGCTCATTTGAAAGTACTATTTAGCATTTTTGATCTATCCTCATAGATCTTGATGCTCAATGTTCAAGCAGCTTATTCCAGGTTTTCTATTGAAAAACACCTTTCAAATAACCCTATATGCTTTCCAGAAATTCTACATCATTTCTGATCAACAATATGTCAACAACATATACTCATCAGAAATTCTATAGTGCTCCCACTCACTTCTTTGGAAATACAAATTTCTCATAAACTTTGTATAAACCCAAAATCTTTGATCATCTCATCAAAGCGTACATTCCAACTCCGAGATGCTTACTCCAGTGCTTAGAAGGATTGCTGGAGCTTTGCATATTTGTTAGCGTTCTTCAGGATTGACAAAACCTTCTGGTTGTATCACATACAACCTTTCCTCAAGGATATCGTTGAGGAAACAATGATTCGACATCCTATCTACAAGATTTCATAAATCATGCAGTAATTGCTAATATAATCCCAGCAGACTCTTAGCATGGCTATGAGTGAGAAAGTCTTATCGTAGTCAACTCCTTGAACTTGTCAGAAAACATCTTAACGACAAGTCGAGCTTTCTTAATGGTGATACTTACCATCATTGTCTGTATTCCTTTTAAAATCCATCTGTACCCAACGGCCTTACGACCATCAAGTATTTCTTCCAAAGTCATGGATCCTTTCTCGGATTTTATGGCCTCGAGCCATTCATCGGAATCCGGGCCCACCATCACTTCTCCATAGCTCGTAGGTTCGTTGTTGTCTAGCAACATGACCTTCAAGACATGATTACTGTACCATTCTGAAGTAGTACACACCCTTGTCACCCTACGAGGCTCGGTAGTGACTTGATCCGAAGTTTCATGATCACTATCATCAACTTCCACTTCAATTGGTGTAGGTGCCACAGGAACAACTTCATGTGCCCTGCTACACACTGGTTGAAGTGATGGTTCAATAACCTTATCAAGTCTCCACCATCCTCCCACTCAATTCTTTCGAGAGAAACCTTTCCTCGAGAAAAGACCCGTTTCTACAAACAATTACTTTTGCTTCCGGATCTGAGATAGGAGGTATACCCAACCATTTTCGGTATCCTATGAAGATGTATTTATCCGCTTTGGGTTCGAGCTTATCACGATGAAACTTTTCATATAAGCGTCGCAGCCCCAAACTTTCAAGAAACGACAACTTAGGTTTCTCCAAACCATAGTTCAAACGGTGTCGTTTCAACGGAATTACGTGGTGCCCTATTAAAGTGAGTGCGGTTCTCTCTAATGCCTAACCCATGAACGATAGTGGTAATTCGATAAGAGACATCATGGTACGCACCATATCCAATAGGGTGCAACTATGACGTTCGGACACACCATCACACTATGGTGTTCCAGGCGGTATTAATTATGAAACAATTTCCACAATGTCTTAATTGCGTGCCAAAGCTCGTAACTCAGATACTCATCTCTATGATCATATCATGGACATTTTATCCTCTTGTCACGATGACCTTCAACTTCACTCTGAAACTACTTGAACCATTCAATAATTCAGACTTGTGTTTCATCAAGTAAATATACTCAACATCTACTCGAATCATCTGTGAAGTAAGAACATAACGATATCCACTGCGTACCTCAGCACTCATTGGACTGCACACATCAAAATGTATTACTTCCAACAAGTTGCTTTCTTGTTCCATTTTACTGAAACGAGGCTTTCAGTCATCTTACCCATGTGGTATGATTTGCATGTCTCAAGTGATTCAAAATCAAGTGAGTCCAAACGATCCATCTGCATGGAGTTTCTTCATGCGTACATACCAATAGACATGGTTCGCATGTCTCAAACTTTTCAAAACGAGTGAGTCCAAAGATCCATCAACATGGAGCTTCTTCATGCATTTTATACCAATATGACTTACATGGCAGTGCCACAAGTAGGTGGTACTATCATTACTATCTTATATCTTTTGGCATGAACATGTGTATCACTACGATCGAGATTCAATAAACCATTCATTTTAGGTGCAAGACCATTGAAGGTATTATTCAAATAAACAGAGTAACCATCATTCTCCTTAAATGAATAACCGTATTGCGATAGACATAATCCAATCATGTCTATGCTCAACGCAAACACCAAATAACAATTATTTAGGTTTAACACCAATCTTGATGGTAGAGGGAGCGTGCGATGCTTGATCACATCAACCTTGGAAACACTTCCAACACATATCGTTAGCTCACCTTTAGCTAGTCTCCGTTTATTCCGTAGCTTTTATTTCGAGTTACTAACACTTAGCAACCGAACCGGTATCTAATACCCTGGTGCTACTAGGAGTACTAGTAAAGTACACATTAACATAATGTATATCCAATATACTTCCGTCGACCTTGCCTGCCTTCTTATCTACCAGGTATCTAGGGTGGTTCTGCTTTAGTGTCCGTTCCTCTCATTACAGAAGCACTTAGTCTCGGGTTTGGGCTCAACCTTGGGTTTTCACTAGAGCAGCAACTGTTTTGCCGTTTCATGAAGTATCCCTTCTTGCCCTTGCCCTTCTTGAAAACTAGTGGTTTCATAACCATCAACAATTGATGCTCCTTCTTGATATCTACTTTCGCGGTGTCAAACATCGCGAATAGCTCAAGGATCATCATGTCTATCCCTGTTATGTTATAGTTCATCACGAAGCTCTAGTAGCTTGGTGGCAATGACTTTGGAGAAACATCACTATCTCATCTGGAAGATTAACTCCCACTCGATTCAAGCGATTGTTGTACCCAGACAATCTGAGTACAAGCTCAACGATTGAGCTTTTCTCCCTTAGTTTGTAGGCCAAGAAGCTCGTCGGAGGTCTTATACCTCTGACGTGGGCACGAGCCTGAAATCCCAATTTCAGTCCTCGAAACATCTCATATGTTCCGCGATGTTTCGAAATCATCTTTGGTGCCTCAACTCTAAACCGTTTAACTGAACTATCACGTAGTTATCAAAACATGTATGTCAAATGTTCACAACATCCACAGACGACATTCGAGGTTCAGCACACCGAGCGGTGCATTAAGGACATAAGCCTTCTACGAAGCAACGAGGACAATCCTCAGTTTACGGACCCAGTCCGCATAATTGCTACTATCAACTTTCAACTAAATTTTCTCTAGGAACATATCTAAAACAGTGGAACTAAATCGTGAGCTACGACATAATTTGCAAAAACCTTTTGACTATGTTCAGGATAATTAAGTTGATCTTATGAACTCCCACTTAGATAGACATCCCTCTAGTCATCTAAGTGATTACATGATCCGAGTCAACTAGGCCGTGTCCAATCATCACGTGAGACGGAGTAGTCATCATCGGTGAACATCTTCATGTTGATCGTATCTTCCATACGACTCATGCTCGACCTTTCGGTCTCTTGTGTTTCGAGGCCATGTCTGTACATGCTAGGCTCATCAAGTCAACCTAAGTGTTTCGCGTGTGTAAATCTGGCTTACACCCGTTGTATGTGAATGTTAGAATCTATCACACCCGATCATCACATGGTGCTTCGAAACAACGAACTTTCGCAACGGTGCACAGTTAGGGGGAACACTTTCTTGAAATTTTAATGAGGGATCATCTTATTTACTACCGTCATTCTAAGCAAATAAGATGCATAAACATGATAAACATCACATGCAATCAAAAAGTGACATGATATGGCCAATATCATTTTGCTCCTTTTGATCTCCATCTTCGGGGCTCCATGATCATCATCGTCACCGGCATGACACCATGATCTCCATCATCATGATCTCCATCATCGTGTCTCCATGAAGTTGTCTCGCCAACTGTTACTTCTACTACTATGGCTAACGGTTTTAGCAATAAAGTAAAGTAATTACATGGCGTTGTTCAATGACACGCAGGTCATACAATAAATTAAGACAACTCCTATGGCTCCTGCCGGTTGTCATACTCATCGACATGCAAGTCGTGATTCCTATTACAAGAACATGATCAATCTCATACATCACATATCATTCATCACATTCTTTTGACCATATCACATCACATAGCATACCCTGCAAAAACAAGTTAGACGTCCTCTAATTGTTGTTTGCATGTTTTACGTGGCTGCTATGGGTTTCTAGCAAGAACGTTCCTTACCTACGCAAAAACCACAACGTGATATGTCAATTGCTATTTACCCTTCATAAGGACCCTTTTCATCGAATCCGATCTGACTAAAGTGGGAGAGACTGACACCCACTAGCCACCTTATGCAACAAGTGCATGTCAGTCGGTGGAACCTGTCTCACGTAAGAGTACGTGTAAGGTCGGCCCGGGCTGCTTCATCCCACAATACCGTCGAAACAAGATTGGACTAGTAACGGTAAGCATATTGAACAAAATCAATGCCCACAACTACTTTGTGTTCTACTCGTGCATAGAATCTACGCAATAGACCTAGCTCATGATGCCACTATTGGGGAACGTAGCAGAAATTCAAAATTTTCCTACGAGTCATCAAGATCTATCTATGGAGAGACTTGCAATGAGATAGAGGAGAGTGCATCTACATACCCTTGTAGATTGCTAAGCGGAAGCATTCAAGAGAACAGGGTTGAAGGAGTCGTACTCGTCGTGATCCAAATCACCGGAGATCCTAGTGCCGAACGGACGACACCTCCGCGTTTAACACACGTACAGCCCGGTGATGTCTCCCATGCCTTGATCCAGCAAGGAGAGAGGGAGAGGTTGAGGAAGACTCCATCCAGCAGCAGCACAACGGCGTGGTGGTGATGGAGGAGCGTGGTAATCCAGCAGGGCTTCGCCAAGCACCGCGAGAGACAAGGAGAAAGAGAGGTAGGGCTGCGCCAGGGAGAGGTGGAAACTCTTGTCTCTGGCAGCCCCAAAACCTCAAGTATGTATAGGGGAGAGGAAGGGGGCTGCGCCCCCTCTAGGGTTCTCACCCCTAGGGGTGCGGCAGCCCAAAACCCATCTAGGGTGGAGGCCAAGGAGGGAAAGAGGGGGAAACTTGCCACCCAAGCAAGGTGGGGCTCCCCCTCCCCAAACCCTAGGCGCCTTGGGCCCTTGCGGGGGGGGGGGGGGCGCACCAGCCCACCTGGGGCTGGTCCCCTCCCACACTTGGCCCACGCAGCCCTATGGGGCCGGTGGCCCCACTTGCTGGACCCCCGGGACCCTCCCGGTGGTCCCGATACGTTACCGATAACACCCTAAACTTTTCCGGTGCCCAAAACAGGACTTCCCATATATAAATCCTTACCTCCGGACCATTCCGGAACTCCTCGTGACGTCCAGGATCTCATCCGGGACTCCGAACAACATTTGGTAACCATGTATATCTACTCCCTATAACCCTAGCATCATCGAACCTTAAGTGTGTAGACCCTACGGGTTGGGGAACCATGCAGACATGATCGAGACGTTCTCCGGTCAATAACCAACAGCGGGATTTGAATACCCATGTTGGCTCCCACATGTTTCACGATGATCTCATCGGATGAACCACGATGTCGAGGACTCAATCAATACCGTATACAATTCCCTTTCTCTAGCGGTATTGTACTTGCCCGAGATTCGATCGTCGGTATACCGATACCTTGTTCAATCTCGTTACCGGTAAATCTCTTTACTCATTCTGTAACACATCATCCCGTGATCAACCCCTTGGTCACATTGTTCACATTATGATGATGTCCTACCGAGTGGGCCCAGAGATACCTCTCCATTACACGGAGTGACAAATCCCAGTCTCGATTCGTGCCAACCCAACAGACACTTTCGGAGATACCCGTAGTGCACCTTTATAGCCACCCAGTTACGTTCTGACGTTTGGTACACCCAAAGCATTCCTACGGTATCCGGGAGTTGCACAATCTCATGGTCTAAGGAAATGATACTTGACATTAGAAAAGCTTTAGCATACGAACTACACGATCTTTGTGCGAGGCTTAGGATTGGGTCTTGTCCATCACATCATTCTCCTAATGATGTGATCCCGTTATCAACGACATCCAATGTCCATGGTCAGGAAACCGTAACCATCTATTGATCAATGAGCTAGTCAACTAGAGGCTTACTAGGGACATGGTGTTGTCTATGTACCCACACATGTATCTGAGTTTCCTATCAATACAATTATAGCATGGATAATAAACGATTATCATGAACAAGGAAATATAATAATAATAACTTATTTATTATTGCCTCTAGGGCATATTTCAAACAAGGACCGGCTCATTCATGCTGATTCAACCGGCCCTTGGGGGCTACAGATTCAGTGTTAAGTCATTACAGATTTACTTTAAACCGGATGCTTAAGCCGGATATTAAAGGATTTTATCAAAGGATATTATTTATGCTCATGGTTAATCTAAGTCTACAGCATATTCATCATACACAATAGACTTGGGGGCTGACAAGATGTGCATAACTCAATAAAGAAGGAGCTCATACTGTCGGATATCGGGTTCTGGCAAAGTCCTTAAGGTTCAAACTCTGGGGTGCGCACGAAGATCTTCTCCCTACAGATCCACGCCCCAAAGCCTCGTCATGAATCTAAGCTACACGATGAACAACACAAGGGACATAAGGTTTATACTGGTTCGGGCCACCGTCGTGGTGTAATACCCTAATCCAGTGTGTGGTGTGGTGGATTGCCTCTAGGCCTGGTGATGAACATTACAGAGGAAGAACAACCTCGCGAGGGGTGCTCTTGAGCTGGTGCGCTACTTGGGATGGATTCGATCAGCTTTAGATGAGATCGTCCTCTACTGTGGTGGTGGCTATCTCTATTTATAGGGGCCCTGGTCCTCTTCCCAAATATTGAGTGGGAAGGGAGCCAAAAACGTCCATTTTTGAAGGGGGACAACTAGTACAAGCTATCCTGACTAAAGTTGGTCTTCGACTGCCAAAGGCACTAGAGATGATGCCGTCTTGGGCTGCACGGTGACCTCCGTCCTGCCGCTCTACTGGTCTTGGTCTCGTTGCACCGATATGGTAACCTTTGCTTGATGCCTCGGTACTCCGCGCCTGCACTTGCCCCCTTTGCACCAAAGAGGAAACGAGGACACTGCGTTGGCTAGCGCCCGCCTGGTCTCGATCGTCATGGCTTGTGTCACGAGCACCTCGCGAGGTACTCCTTGCCTTGATCTCTCCGCCTCCTCCCGAGCCTGCCTGGTGAGGCCACCCCTGAGGAAGCCTTGCGTCATCTTCCCCGCAAGGCTTGGCCCCTCGCGAGGGTCTTGATCCTGGGTTGATGAAGACGGGCCGTACTGGGCCACTGCTTGAGCCACGCCGCAGTCCGCAGGCTGGCAAGTCTGGGGACCCCCGTTCCTAGAACGCCGACAATAGCCCCCGGGCCCAAGGCGCGCTTGGACTTGGCTTAGCGGTGAAGCCAAGGGGCAAGTGCGGAGTGCTGCGGGCCCCAATAGCCTGCGGCCTTGGTCGCCGCGTGGCGGTTGATTGGACGTGGGCGTCCCCGCTTCCCCACGCTGCCTCGGCAACTGCCTGACTGACAAAAGGCTGGCCTGGGTTAGGCTTATCTTCATTGCTATCATTCGCCTTGCTTCAGACCCCCTTTCTTGCTCTTGCTCTCTTGCTTCCGAAATCTCCAGATCTGCCTCATTCTTCCTCCTCCAGCGAGCGATGGCGCCCCACAAGGCCACGACCAAGGCTCCACCGGCTTGGTACTTGCCGGCCTTGAATCCCCCAAACATGACGGAGAAGAATCTCGCCACTACGCGCCTGATGACGGCAGCGCAAGGCAACGAGATGGGGGAGACTGTGCTCCGAGCCGGCTTCGCCACGCCGGAGGCTAAGGGGAGCACCTTTTATCCCTTCTTCATGAGCACAGTCATCGCCGGCCTGGTGCCTCCCTTCTTCGAGTTCTTCTTCGCCGTCCTCCGCCATTACAGGTTACATGCCCTTCATCTCCATCCTAACTCCGTTCTCGTTCTGTCGATTTTTGCCTACTACTGCGAGGCGCACGTCGGGGTGATGCCTTTCATGGCCTTGCTGCGCCACTTCTTCTTCCTCCGGGTCACCGGCAGGCATACCTCGGCATGCACTAGCTTTGTCGCATACTCCAAATCCACGCGATCTCGAAGGCCGGGAAGAGGGTTGATGGCTTCCAGAGTAAGTGGGTCTTGATGGACGCCAGATGCACCCACTCTGGGTTGGTGCTGCCCATGAAGCAGCCCCAGGATGACGAGGCGTGGTCTCGCGTGAAGCTTGACGACCGACGGAGAAGATGAACACCGACCTAAGGCCGGGCAACATGAAGGCGCCGAAGCTGACCGGGGCCACGCTCCTGAGGGAGTTCTTGACGCAGCGGGTGGCTCCACTTCAGGCGCACTCGCGCCCATTGTGGAGGCTTGGAGATGCGGATGATGATCTCCGCCTAAACTCGGAGGCCCTGGCTGATGAGGATTTGACCGCCGCTCTCCGCTTCCTGGTTGGAGAGGACGTGGAGGGCCTGGAGGGCGCTCCTGTCCCCTTGTTCCTTCATGAAGCCTGGCAGCAAGTGGTGGAAGCCATGCCCACCTTCAATGGGAGCGATCTGGTGCCGTAGGTGCCTCCTGAGGGCCAGGAGGCGGCAGCGGCGGTGGAATTATCTTCCGATGATTCCCGTGGAGGAGAGGAGGAAAACGAGGAAGAACAGGAGCGTGACTCGGAGGCAACCACTGAGGGGACGAGGGAGACTTCCCCCTGGCGCAGGGCCAACATCCTCCGCACCCTGCCGGACGATGACGAGGACGACACCAGGTGAGGGGGAGAGGACCCGCCCGTGATCCCGAGGAAGGACAGGTCGGGGCTGATCTCCCGAGGGGCTACTCCGGCCCCGGCACTGCCTGAAGCTAGCTCCAGCCCCTCTGGTGCGCCCTCCTCTGCCTTTGGACCTCCTGAGGCTGCGCCCCACAAGAGGCTCATGGGATTTAAGCTCCGCAGGAGACCACCGGAACATGCCGCGATTGACCAGTAAGTACTCGAACTCTACTTTGCTCTTGTTATTGCTGTCAGGGCTTGACGTCCTCCATCACTTGGGTAGGCTGCCACCTGCAGCGAAGAGGCTGATGGGGGACACGGTGCTCCGCTTGGGGTAAGCTCACCCGTTGTGTCCGCGCCTTCGTCTGTGGGAAGGGGAGGCAGTGGAGCTTGCACCTCCCCTGCCCAGTCGTCCTCGCGAGGCAAGGAGGAGCGCCCTGGCGGGGTGCCAGCCCCCATGGCCCCACTGGCTTTGGAGCCGCCGGCACTTGATGCTGTCGCTGAGGTTGCCAAGACTCAGGAGCTTCCAGTCTCCCAAGCCGTGATCACGCTACCGTCTCCTCCTCCTGCTCCACTGGTTCCTGACTCCTCTGCCTCCTCCGCCGTCTTGGACCGTGCCACTGCTGAGCTAGGCCGGCTGCGAGAAGACCTCCAAGGCGCCAACCCCCGCCTGGTGGCCAGGCGCCTAGGGCTGATCTCTGGTTGGGTTCATTCCGAGATCTCCGTCCGGGCGGCGCTGAGCTAGGCTGCAGCAGCTTCCGAGGAGGAAAAGCAAGTCACCACCCAGGCCATAGCCGCCCATGACGCGGCGTTGAAGGGTGCTTCAATCGCCCAGGGCCGTTGCAAGGCACTGGAGGACGAGCTGCAGGGTCTGCGCAACGAGCTCGCCAAAGAGGATCGTGACCGCCAGGCAAAGGAAGAAGAGATGAAGGCTCGTGAGGCCGCTGTCGGGGACCGCGACGCCGAGCTGTCCACTAATCGCAGCTGACTGAAGACACTGGAGCAGAAGCTGAAGGTGGAGAAGGCTGAGCTGGGCGCCAAGGCGAAGGTCTTGGCAAAGGACCGCGTGGCCTTTGCGGATCTTGAGAAGAGATCTCGCAAGGCGCTGAAGTCGCTTTACGACGATGTCCTGGAGAAGCCGCTAGCCGGATCCAAGGACGGCCCCGCCAAGCTTCTTCCCTTCTTGGTCGAAGCGCTTGAGGAGGTCGTGACTGGCATCAGACCCATGGCCGAGGTTGAAGCTCGCGTCCTTTCCTCCGCGGCGCTGACGCGGATCCTCAGCCATGTCTACCTTCGTGACCCCGGCGCCAACCTTGACGAGCTGCTGGGCCTGTGGACGCCGAGTGCTCCGCCGCTGCTGCTGAGGCCGTGAAGGGCCAAGGAGAAGCCCTGCTGGAGAAGTTCCGTGCCTTCGCCACTGCGCCCAAGGCAGGTACTGCTGGTTCCGCAGCCTCGGGAGGTGGAGCTGACAAGCGCAACTCCACCATGGAGGCGGGGTTCCTGGCGAATGACGGCGCTGCCCAAGGGTGATCTTCTCACGGCTTCTTTTCTGTTTCAACTCCTGCAACATCCACCGTGCCTCATGGAGGCGTTAAAACTTGTCTTTGGTATCGGGAGGACAATTTATGGTCTGTAATATTTGCTTCTGAATTTGCGAGATTTTGCGGTTTCCTTCCTATTTGCTTTGTGTTCTACGTCGGCAGGGCCCGGTCCCGCGCATACCTCAGCCGCCGTTAGCCCCGACCGGATCACCAGGATGGGACCAAGGAGTCAGGGGCTACGTGACAAGTTAGGCTCCTGAGTCGCGATGCTCAGGAGTCCCCCTTGACGCGCAAACAACAAATAGGGAGGGGGTGTAGGAGTAGATCTGTCGTTCTACGTCGGCAGGGCCCGGCCCCGCGCATACCTCAATCGCCGTTAGCCTTGCGGAACTAAGGAGTGAGGGGCTACGTGACCAGTTAAGCTCCCGAGTCGCGATGCTCGGGAGTCCCCCTTGACGCTCAAACGGTCTTCATACCTTGGCTCCGCTCAGAGAGGGGCGCGCGACGACCAGGTCCGAGGGACCTGGCTGGGTGGCGTGTGCTCGGGCATGACCCGGGCATAACCCCCATGTCCAGCCCCCTCACGTGGCACTCCCGAGGGGAGGCGTTGCGATGAGGCCAGACATTGAGCTCTGGGCTCCCTGAGGTTGATACAGCCGTGGGCTTCCCTCAGTTGTTTATCACTAGCACAGAGCATAGCGCTTCTGTATGTGTACGGGCATAGCCGCTCCTCGGCAGTGTCGTCAGCCAGCACAGAGCATGGTGCTTCCACTGGTACGTGGGAGGGGGGCCCCTCCGGGAGGAGCCCCCGGGGCGTGTACAGCCCTGCCCTGACACGTGGCCGGCACGGTAGGGCTAGACGAGGTGCATCTGGGCACTCGTGAGCCAGCGTGGGACTCACGAGGCCCTACCTCAAGGCATGTTGCACGTGATCTTGAGCCTTGGGTGGTTGAGTGTTCCTGCGAGGTGGTTAGATACAAATACTCTACGTCCTCAGGTCCCGGCCCTCGAGCGAGCTCAGCCGCCGCTGGTATGCCAGGTCGCGATGCCGTGGACAAGGCCAGGGGGTGAGGGCTAGAGAGCCAGTAAGAGCCCCTGAGTCGCGATGCTCAGGTGCCCCCCTTTTAACATGCAAGCGATTTGCATGAGGGAGAAAATAGGGGTCCCGGTAGGCGGGAGATGATAATCATAGGCAGGTTAAGCATGAAAGGTAAATTGGCTTAGATAACTGCAGGAAGGATACATGCCACTGGGTCAGGCCCGAGCGGCTTGGGGATGATGCAGCCCGAGGGGCGCCCCCAGCAAGGTAAACTAAAGACATAAGCAAAAGGGATACATGCCGCAGGGACAGACCCACGCGACCTGGGAATAATGCAGCCCTGAGGGCGCTCCCAGCTGAAATGAACTTGAAAGATGTCACCTGATACCATTGTAGAGCGAGTGTTGGAGTAGCTGACGATGCGCGGTGAAGAAGTCGATCCTCACGAGCCCCCGGAGCCCTGAGCCTCGGGAGGCTTTGGGGGTCCGGGCGGTTCCTCGAGGACCATCTCCATCTCTGCCAGGACCGCGTGGTGCCTGGCCTCCTGAGCTGCCAGAATGCTCCGCAGAAGACGCTGGTGAGCAGCAGCCGCGTTCGGCAGGCCAAAAGGCATGCGAATGTAGCTGTGTGGCGGATCCTCGCAGCGTCCCATGCGCGAAGGCCAGAAGCGCTCCTGAGACGCGACTCGGCTGAGCCCTGGGTAGTCGATGCAGACGCGCAGCCCGCCATCCTCACCTGGATGGGGAGCTATGCCAGGTAGGTGACAATCGCCGCATATGACTCTTGATTCTTGAAGCTCCTGAGTGGCCTTGGTGATGAACTCCTGAGGGTTGGGCCCTCCTTGCCCCATGCCTTCCTGAGGGAAACATACCGTGAAGCATGCCTCCAAGTGGTGCTCGAGCGCCTCCCTCGTGATCCTGGCAAAGTCTGAGGCCCTCCAGGAGAGAGCCCCTAAGCCCTGCCCGAGGAGGGCGCCGGGAGCGCCTTCCTATGCGACGGAGGGAGGCGCCCCTTGCATGGGCGCAAATCCTGAAGCGACGCCTCCGGAGATGCCAACCTCCTTAGGCCTTGAGCTGGGTGATGTCTTCTTCTTTGGGAACTGCCTCGTGGGGGGGGGGGTTCTCACTCTTGCTGTCTTGGTCCTTGACTGATGCAGCTTGGAAGGCACGCTCGAGAGAGCACACCGCATCCTTCTCTTCACAGGGGACTGTGATGATTCCGCCGCTTCCCGGCATCTTGAGGACATTGTAACCATGGTGTGTTACCGCCAGGAACTTGGTCAGGGCTGGATACCCGAGGATGGCATTGTATGGCAGGCGAATGTGGGAAACGTCGAAGTCGATGAGCTCGGTACGGTAGTTCTTGCGCTGTCCGAAGGTGATAGGGAGGCGAACCTGCCCTATCGGAGTGGTGGAGCCATCAGTGACTCCTGAGAAAGGCTTGGTTGGCTGAAGTTGATCATAAGGCACTTGGAGGTTGTTGAACGTCTCGACGGATAGAACATTGAGTCTTGCGCCACCATCGATGAGGGTCCTGGTAACTTGCACGTTGCTGATGACTGGGGAGCAAAGCATCAGGAGGATGCCAGCTGTAGCAACACACTTGAGCTGATCTGCTGAGCTGAACGTGATGGTGCACATGGACCACCTGAGAGGGCGCGTGGCCTCGAGCTTGGGGAGGACTGCATTCACCTCGCGAGCAAGCTGCTTGAAGATGAGCTGAGAGGCTGGGGCCTGGGCACCGCCCAAGATGCAAGTGATAGCACGTGGCTCCTGGAAGCCCCTAGCCCCCTCGTCCTGGTGGTCATCGTCATTCCTTCTTGGCGGTAGTGGTAGAGGAGGAAGGCCTGCGTTGCCCTACGGGCGATCTTCGCGAGACTGATCCCTCCAAGCCCCCTCGTGAGGCTGGTCCTGCCAGCGATCCTCGCGAGGTCGGTCACGCCACTCCTGGCGAGGGCCTCGGTCGTCCCATCGTCCTCCACCTCTTCCTCCTCATCGGTCGTAGCCTCGGTCATTGCGCTCCGGGCGTTGACCGATGCGTCCTTCCCGAACGGCTCTAAGCTCCTGACATTCGTTGGTGTTGTGGGTGTAGAGGTTGTGGTAGGCGCAAAATTGGTTGCCCTTGGACGACTCCGGCTGGTCCCTACCGTGCTTTGTGTCTGGTTTTGCTGCGAGCACAACTGCTCCTTTGCGCTTCACGTCCTTGGCCTTGGCTTTCTTCTCTTCTGGGTCAGTAGCTGGAAGCTCGAGGAGGGAGAGGCGCTCCTCCTCAGCTCTTGCGCACTTGGTCGCCAGGTTGAATAGCTCTAGCAATGTGCACAGATCCTCGTGGATAGCGAGCTCCTCCTTCATCTTAACGTCGCGGACACCATCAGAGAACGCTGAGATGATGGCCTCCTCGGTCACCTTGGGAATCTTGAGGCGAGCACTGTTGAAGCGCTGGATGTACTGCTGCAAGGTCTCTCCTGGCTGCTGCTTGATGCGGCGCAGGTCACCCACGACTGGAGGACGGTCACGAGTGCCCTGGAAGTTGGCGATGAAGTGGCTTGGCATCTCGTCCCAAGAGGAGATCGAGCCGGGAGGCAGGTTCAGGAGCCAGGTGCGGGCACCATCCTTGAGCACCATGGGAAACTAGTTCGCCATGACCTTTTCGTCCCTGTTGGCCGCCTCGATGCCCGGCTCGTAGAGCTGCAAGAACTCTGCGGGGTCGGCAGTACCATCGTAGCGAGGAGGCAGATCTGGCTTGAACTTGCGCGGCCAAGCGACACTGTGTAGCTCGGTGGTGAAGGCGCGGCAGCCTGCAGTGGCCACCGGAGCCCTTTGCAGATGCGGGGCTTGCTCTTGGAGATTCCCGTGCGCCGTTGCCAGGGGCAGCGCGAGGTCTTGACGCGCTGGTGTAGGGATGCGGTCTTGACGCGCTGGTGCGAGGAGCACGCGAGCGCCTTCTTGAGGCCGAAGGATTTCTTGACAGCTCCTTTCTTGTCGCACTAGCGCTGGACGTGGTGGGTCTCGTCCAGGAGCCATGCGGCTTGGATCCAGGGCACCTTCTTGGGGAGGATGTGGCAGAGGCATCTCCTGAGCTGCATCGCCCACGTAGGACGGAGGGCGAGGCAGCGAGAGGGACGGTGCAGGAGAGCCCCCTGCGGCACTGACGAGCTCGGTGATGCGAGCGAGCCACTCCTCATAGAGGTCGTCGATGGGGCGGTAGTGCAGGAGCTCACATGCCAAGAGCAACACGGCCTGCGCGTCCGTGGGAGCGCGACGACCTTGAGACGACGAACCAGCTGGAGTCAGTGATGGAGTGGTGGTGCGGCCTTCCCGCCGCACCGAAGAATGCAGCAACGACACTTGCTGCTCATTCCCTGCCGGGCCGGTGGCGGCGTTCGCGACATGCGATGGACAACGACTAGGAGGCCCACCGACGGGAGCCGTCTGGGCGACGCGGGCGGCAAGAGCAGCCCGACGCTCGGCGCGAGCTCGGCGAGCGTCCGCCATGGATGCGATGAAACGATGGAACACAGAACCGCGGAAAGAGGATTTCGGTGCACCCCTACCTGGCGCGCCAAATGTCAGATATCGGGTTCCGGCAAAACCCTTAAGGTTCGAACTCTGGGGTGCGCATGAAGATCTTCTCCCTACTGATCCACACCCCAAAGCCTCGCCGCGAATCTAAGCTACACGATGAACAACACAAGGGACACAAGGTTTATACTGGTTCAGGCCACCGTCATGGTGTAATACCCTAATCCCGTGTGTGGTGTGGTGGATTGCCTCTGGGGCTGGTGATGAACAGTACAGAGGAAGAACAACCTCGCGAGGGGTGTTCTTGAGCTGGTGCGCTACTTGGGATGGATTTGATCAGCTCTAGATGAGATCGTCCTCTACTATGGTGGTGGCTATCTCTATTTATAGGGGCCCTGGTCCTCTTCCCAAATATTGAGCGGGAAGGGAGCCAACAACGGCCATTTTGAAGGGGGACAACTAGTACAAGCTATCCTGACTAAAGTTGGTCTTCGACTGCCAAAGGCACTGGAGATGACACCGTCTTGGGCTCCACGATGACCTCCGTCCTGCCGCTCTGCTGGTCTTGGTCTCGTTGCGCCGATATGGTAACCTTTGCTTGGTGCCACGGTACTCCACGCCTGCGCTTGCCCCCTTTGCACCAAAGAGGAAACGAGGACACTGCGCTGGCTCGCACCCGCCTGGTCTCGATCGTCATGGCTTGCGTCACGAGCACCTCACGAGGTACTCCTTGCCTTGATCTCTCCGCCTCCTCGTGAGCTTGCTTGGTGAGGCCGCCCCCGAGGAAGCCTTGCGTCGTCCGCCCCACGAGGCTTGGCCCCTCCCGAGGGTCTTGACCTTGGGTTGATGAAGACGGACTATACTGGGCCACTGCTTGAGCCACGCCGCAGGCCGCAGGCAGGCAAGTCTGGGGACCCCTGTTCCCAGAACGCTGACACATACCTCAAATTTTTGGTGCATTTGCTTCACCATGTCAACTTCAAGCTCATGGCTGTTGTGTACTTGACTGAGAAAACCAGAATATATCTTACCAATGCTCAGTTCAGAATAATTGGCGACATCAAATCTCACTTTGCGCTATTCAATGTGTTCTTGTTTGGCCGAGTGCTTGGCTAGGGCGGTGGGTCTTCCCGGCTCTCTAAAGCCAGTGTTGGTAATCACTACATTGTCATCATGAGTGTCAGCCGTCTTAACGGGGCTTGATGCTTTAGGATTCAAATTGTCGTTGCTGGCTTGATCAATAGGAGGCTCAGAAGTCACTGGTGGAGCGTCAAGAGCCGGCTCCAATGACTAAGGAATGGAGATCTCAGGTGCTGGGGTTTGTTGCTCCGGCTTATTGACTTTCGGGTCTGCAGCCGGCTTAGTCACTTTTGCCTTCATGCTAGGCTTAGCTTTTCCACTGTGTAAGTCATGAGAGGTCAGTACAACTATAAAGAGTCATAATGAGCAAATGATAAGTAGTTGTTATTACCTGGGAGCAGCCTTGAAAGCCAGCGGATGAGATTGAGATGAGTCGCCGGAGGTGGAACGAGAGGTTTCCTAATAATTTGATTCGGAAGAATTAAGTGGTTGGCGGATGAGACTCGCCAAAGGATAAAAAGAGTTTAAATTGGGGGTGACCTCGTTTTGACGCTTCTTCGAAGTGTTCAGTAAGCCGGAGGACAATTCGTCATCCCTACTATTTCGAGTCTATTGCCGGCTCTCGTGCTGCTGTTGCTTCAAAAGGAAGTGAGGATCCAGATGAGCTAAGGGGTGTGAAAAGCTTACTTTCTGGGTTACTCTTTGAATTTTCTGTCTTGGCAAGGGCTCGGTGTCGGAGGAAATGATAGTTACCTCTTCTTCGATGGCTTGACTAGTCCCCGTGTCATCCTGATGATAATCAATGTCAATAAGATGGTTGAAAAAGGAGCCAAGAGAGTCAAGGGATACCGCCGACTCACAGCTATCATCCAGTTCAAGCATCTCAGAAGCACTGGGTTTCTTTCCCTTCTTCTTAGTGGTTCTCTTAGCGTCTTTCTTGGCCTTCCGGGCCCTTTTGGCAGCTTCAGGATCATATTCCTTCTTCCATAAGTCACCACCAACTTGTCAAAGTTGTCACAGTTGAGTTAAAACAAAATATTAAGGATGACGGTAAAATGAGTAATTTGGCGGCTTACTTATGGTGTCGGGTTAGATTTGCAGAAAGGGCTTAGGCCCACCTTGCTGCAGTCTACCAAGCTTTCATGCAGTAGAGACTTCGTCATCTCATTGATGGCATCATCAGTCAAATCCTCGGAGCTGTGGCGCAGTGGATCCTTTTTGCTACCCGTGTAGGTGCACATTAAGCCGGTGCGGCGACTCAAGGGAATGATCCGCCATGCAACCCAGCATCAAACCAAGTCAATGCCAGTTAAGTCGTTTCCCAATAGAGCCTTAACCTTGGCAATGGTAGGGGTGAGTTTTTTTGCGTTCGACAGCTATCAGCTTGTCACAGAGAGGATGAATTGATTCAAGACGCAGGGCACGAAAGCCGGGCAGTCCGTTCTTGTCAGCCGGAGAGGTATCCTTGCAATAAAACCACGTCTGATTCCAATCCTTGGGATGACTCGACAAGCGCGCATAAGGGAAAATAGCGTCTCTCCATCGCTGAATTGAGATACCACCAAGTTCCAAGATGGGTCCGTTTGAGTACTTGTTCTGGTGGTTCAAATAAAAGTACTCTCTGAATAGCTCCACACTAGGCTCCTCTTGAAGGTACACCTCACAGAAAACTTGGAAATTGCATATATTTGACACGGAATTGGGTCCGATGTCTTGAGCATGAAGGTTGAAAAAGTGCAGAACGTCCTGGAAGAATTTAGAGACGGGCGGTGAGAAGCCCCGGTTCATGTGATCGGTAAAGACAATGACTTCATCATCTTTTGGTTGAGGTTTATCTTCTTCCGGCTTGGGGGCATGACAGTCTTCTTGGGCAAATAGCCGATTTTCACAAAGTCCTAGAGTGTGTTCTCAGTGACAATGGAGGGAACCCAGTTACAGGAAGTGGTTGTCTTTGGGGCCATTGCAAAGAAGCCTAAAAAGAAAAAGAACAAGTTTGCCGGTTCAAATTAAGCCAGAGGAAAGGTACTACAACAGATATTCAGAATGGCGGCTTAAAAAGGGGCCTAATGGTATATGACTAGCTACAGCGGGCTATGTAAGCCGCCATGACCAGTTTTGATGTTTATCAGAGGTGAAATCTATTGAGCATTGAATTTAACTTCAGTCGGTGACATAAGCCGCCATGACCAAGTTGATCTATCAGGAAGAAAATTTTACTAAGTCCTGGACAAACAGGTTCCACAGATTACAATTATAAATTTGGATCAGTGGCAGTTCG
Organism: Triticum aestivum; assembly: GCF_018294505.1. Lineage (NCBI taxonomy): Eukaryota > Viridiplantae > Streptophyta > Magnoliopsida > Poales > Poaceae > Triticum > Triticum aestivum. The sequence goes on along the minus strand of NC_057813.1, from coordinate 142,955,558 downwards.
AAAAAAGAAAATAAATCAAAAACCTAAAGCACTACAGCAGCACAGGAACTGGTGCAAGAGTGAAACGTATGCATCTGCAAGGTAGGTTTTGAGACAACAAAAGGAAGGGAAACAGGCTCCGCATGTTCTAACAGGCATACTCAGATCTAAAACAAGGGCTGCCTAAAAGAACGATGAAGAACTATGAAGAACGCGAAGAACTCAGAAACCCTAATGCAGATCTGGAGCGTATGAGGGTGAGCACTTACAGATCCAGATCAGACTGCGATGGAGTGCCAGTGTTCTCTAGTCTGAATCAGGTTGATGCAGCGGCTGAGGATGAGGCAGACGGCGAGCTTCACAGCGGTGGTGGTGGAGCTCAAGTGACAGGAGAGTCGCGAGAGGAGGAAGATGAAGGAAAGAGGGGAGAATGAGAATTGGCCGTTCAACCCTATTTATAAGGAAAGGATAACAGGTGGGCACAAAAAATGAGGAGACCAAAACATGGTTATTCAGCTGCTGGGGCGCCTCAATTTTCGGGACACCCATTAAAGATAAAGATCCGTTGAGATATATATTGGATATTGTGTAAATTAATGACAGGTGACTTCATGGCGGGTTACCACAATTCCAGGAGATGACATCATGGAGGGTTATGAATTTTCGCACAAATGAAGAAGTTCTAAGTGTTGAAGATTGAAATGAACCAGTTCAAATCAACCTGGGGCCTAATGTTGGGGATATAACTATTAGGTATGACCCGCCCAGGAGGGGCCGACTTATACCTATGGCGATTCATGATATGACGCCCACGAGGCTATTAAAGATGGCGGTTCACAGATAAGGGCCCAAGGCCCAAGGGCGACTTAAAGCCCGTAGGAGTAAACCGCCACATATGTAAGACTTGTATTGTAAGGCATGTATAGATAGTCACCGAGCCGGACACATTGTCTATGAGCCGGATGGGACACCATGATCCGTTGGGCGTCAACCTTTGTATATAAAGGGACGACCCAGCGGCGGTTCAGGGCAAGAGACAACATATCAAAAGCTAGGTCAAGCAGATTCACTCCTTGGTAATCGAGACATAAGCAATACCACCTCAAACTGGATTAGGCCTTTACCTTCACCGCAAGGGGCCGAACCAGTATAAACTCATGTGTCCTTTGTCATGTTTAACCCCTTTAAGCTAACCTAGTTGCGATGGCTCCACGACTAAGTCCTTTCGCTAGGACATCTGCCATGACTATTCCACGACACAATCGGACACTAGGTTTTGAATCTTAAATGTTGGCTGCTTGATATTTGTCCACGTTGAGATCCACCACTGACAGCATGAGCTTGCTACCCTGCTCTTGTGAAGGTTTGCCACCAACTTCTTTCTTTTGGGTAGATATATAATTTTGGCGTCCATTTTGGTTAAGTCTAGGTTATAATTTCAATGATGCTTTATGAGGATCTTAAGATTTGTTCGTGATGGCTTATTCTTACCAGTGATGCTCTTTCATTTATGTTTCAGATCATGGCGTTCTTATCAACACAAGGAGTTTTTTTTTATTGCTTCCCGAGAAGTTTATGAATGAAATGCTTCTATCTTCCAGTTTCTATGTGGCGGTCGAGCACTTTGTTGCCTATTCTAAACAGTATCTGCTTGTGAAGCACTATTTGGGAGAAAAAATGTGTTTCCTCTTCATGAATGCTCTATCCCCTTTTGTTACATTGGTAGTTTATGTTCTTCATTAGGAAAAGGGGTTAATCCTTTTTGGATCATGGCTTCTTACCATAGCCCATGCTGGCTACATGATAGCATGTTGTAGGGATGCATCAGGCACGTCAACTTTCTTGGCTTGGCGGTTGCGCAATACTGATACTATGTATAACTTCACAACATTGTGAACTAAAGGCTAGGTTATAGTGCTTTATGTTCACTCCTGATCATGTCACTATCACAGGTGTGGTACACACATAAAGTGGAATCGAGCGTGACCCACTGAAAATTGCCATGATCCTGCATTCTTACAAAAAAAAACTAACTAGAGTGTCTTGTTGCGCTAGATGCTTGATGTTTTCCTTTAATTGGAAAGTCGCTCTAGGTAATTGACGCTTCTCCTTAAAACATACTTCGAAGATGTTGAATGACATTTTATTAGAGTAGTTTTCCAATGCTACCTCACCTATTTTCCTTTTCTGTTGTTTCTACTAGGTTTATACAAAAAGGAGAAAGAGCTATAAAAATTTTCCTTTATCTTTATATTCTTTTATGTTGAAAGGGGCTATGTAGTCTATCAAAAGTTTTTCTCCTTCAGATGTGATGTGGAGGACGTTTCGAGATACGGATGCCGTCATTTGTTTGTTGGCCCTGATGACCCACAAGTGTATGGGGTCAATTGTAGCTCTTTTTGATAAGTAAGAGTGTCGAACCCAATGAGGAGCAGAAGGAAATGACAAGTGGTTTTCAGCAAGGTAATGTCTGCAAGTGCTAAAATTGTAAGTAGCAGAGTAGTTTGGTAGCAAGATGATTTGTAATGAGCAAGTAACAATTTTAGTAACAAAAGTGCAGCAAGGTAGCACAATCCTTTTGAGGCAAAGGACAGGCCAAAATGGTTTCTTATGATAAGCAAAGTGTTCTTGAGGGTACACGGGAATTTCATCTAGTCACTTTCATCAAGTTGACTTAATTCGTGTTTGGTACTTTGATAATTTGATATGTGGGTGGACCCGTGCTTAGGTGTTGTTTTTACCTGAACAAACCTCCTACTTATGATTAACCCTCTCACAAACATCTGCAACTACGAGAAAAGTATTAAGAGTAAATTCTAACAATAGCATTAAACTTTTGGATCCAATCGGTCCCTTACGGAATAGCGCATAAACTGGGGTTTAAGCTTCTGTCACTCTCGCAACCCACCATCTAATAACTACTCCACAATGCATTCCCTTAGGCCCAAATATGGTGAAGTGTCATGTAGTTGACGTTCACATGGCACCACTAAGAGAATGGCAACGTACATACAATCAAAATATCAAACACATATCAAGTTCACATGATTACTTGCAACATGATTTCTCCTGTGACCTAAAGAACGAAAGTAACTACTCACAAATGATAAACATGCTAAAGATTAGAGGGGTATTGAATAGCATAATGGATCTGAACACATAATATTCCACCAAATAAACCATATAGTAATCAACTACAAGATGTAATCAACACTACTAGTTACCCACGGGCACCAATCTATAGTTTTGATACAAAGATTGAACGCAAGAGATGAACTAGGGTTTGAGAGGAGTTGGTGCTGTGAAGATGTTGATGAATATAACCCTCCCCAAGATGGGAGAGTTGTTGGTGATGATGATGATGATGATTTCCCACTCCGGGAGGGAAGTTCCCCCGACGGAATCGCTCCGCCGGAGGGCAAAAGTGCTCCTGCCCAAGTTCCGCCTCAAGGCGGTGGAGCTTCGTCCAGAATGTCCTCCCCTTATTTTTTCTAGGTCAAAATGACTTATATACCAGAAGATGGGCACCGGAGGTGGGCCGAGGAGGGCAGCACCCACCTGGGCGCGCCTGGGCCTCCTAGCACGCCCAGGTGGGTTGTGCCCACCTGGTGGCCCTCCTCTGGTACTTGTTTGCTCCAATATTCCTTAAATATTCGATAAAAAATCCCCGGGGAGTTTCAGCTCATTTGGAGTTGTGCAGAATAGGTAGCTTGACATAACTTTTTCAGGTCCAGATTTCCTGCTGCCAGAATTTTCCCCTTGGTGCATACCTTGCATATTATGAGAGAAAAGGCATTAGAATTACTCCAAAAAGCATTATTATACAATAAACAACATAAATAACAGTAGGAAAACATGATGCAAAATGGATGTATCAACTCCCCCAAGCTTAGACCTCGTTTGCCCTTAAGCGAAAACCGAAATCGAAAAACATGTCCACACTTAGTGAGAGAGGTGTCGATAAAAAAAATACGGACATAGCAGCATCATGTGACTTATTATAACAGCAACAAACTTCAATATAAATTTTTTATTATAGAACTTTTATCATAGACTTCTTATGAACAAGTGACAATTCATCACAACATTGAAGTATAAAGCATAAACTCTATTGTAAACCAACAAACTACGTTCTCACTCAACTTTGCAACCACAATTCATCATCTTTTCAGGAAGGGCCACATATCGGAGTCTTTAGGAAAGTCCACATACTGAACCATCATTTAGTCTTTCATGATTGCTAACACTCACCTCGTACACATGAGAAAAAGGTTTCAACCGAAGACGAAGAAAGATGGGGGCTTATAGTTTTGCCTCCCAACACACTCACCTCAAGGGTGATGTCAACAATAATAACCTATGCCACCCATATTCAACTGGACATATGTGCCTAGATATTTCCTCACCACATGATACTTGCCAAAGGAGAAAAATAAAAGGAATAGAGAGAAAAACTTTGACTCTTGCATAGAAGTAAATACGTGAAAGTAAAAGATAGGCCCTTCGCAGAGGGAAGCAGAGGTTGCCATGCGCTTTTTGTTTGTTGCTCAACCCCTTAGTGAAAGAGAATGTAACATTATATTGCCCCTTGTGATGGCAACCTTTATTATGCAGTCTGTTGCTTTTGTTCTTCACCATCACAAGTTTGTACAACGCTCAATTTTCCCTTACACTAAATGATCTCACATTTTTGTAAGCAATTTTTATTGCCTTTTTTGCACCGATGACAACTTACTTGAAGGATCTTACTCAATCCATAGGTAGGTATGGTGGACTCTCAAACAAGATAGGGTTTAAGGGTTTTGGATGCACAAGTAGTATATCTACTTAGTGCAAAAAATTTGGCTAGCAAAGATAGGGGCAAGCACCACATGTTGAAGGATCTATGACAATATGACTTCTATGTGAATATGAACAAACACAAATCATTAAGTTGTCTTCCTTGACCAACGTCAACAATTTTGGCATATAATATTTTGGTGGGTGCTCACAATCACAAAAGATTTCCATGATAGTGTATTTATATGTGAATCTTCTCTCCCCTTATTAATTCTTTCATGTGTTGCATCATTGACCAATGCTATGCTTGTCAATCTACAATAAATTTTTCTACTTATACTTTTCCTTGTGTAATGTTATCACTTACCATAGTATTAGCATATGACATTTCTTTTTATTTCCTTTCTTTTAATTGCAGCAAGAAAGTAAAGAAGGCAAAACTCAAACTGAACTTTATTATATCTCGCACTCAATTACAAGGATTCATCACTAAGCAAACTCACAAAAAGCAAGGATCAAACTAAGCTTTTATTCATCTGAAAGCAAAAGATAACCATTAATCGACTAAGAAAGTAAAGGCAAAAGATAGTGGAGGTTGATAAAATACCGGGCACCTCCCCAAAGCTTGGCGGATGCCAAGGGGAGTGCCCATACCCAATACTCGGTTTTATTTTGGTGGTGATGAAGAAGACGGTGGTGATGAAGTAGAAGCAATCCGGCCCAATACATCTCTGAGTGCATCTCTTAAGCTATGAATCTCTTGAAGAACTTGATGGAGCAGCTCAGTGTTCTTCTCCACCTTAGACATGATATGTTTTTTTTTCGGACCCCAAGAGTTTGTCCCTGCATCACTTTCTCTTGGACGAGATATGTCCCAATTGGACGGTATATGCACACGAGGAGTGTTTTCGAACCCATAATTATGAATCAAATTCTGAAAATTATTTTGATGTAACCTATGCAGAGGCCTCCTTGTAGGGAGTTGTTCATGACCTCTTGGGCCCTCTTGATTATTTAGGGGCCTCATGGCTTGATGGGGGTTAGGATGAGTGGGGATGCCAGCCAGAGTCCCTCTCTCAGAAGCCGGAGGATGAATTCCAAACGAGTCTCCCTCATCTTCCTCCATAACGATTTCTTGAGACTCATCTTCCCTGGATTCTACCTGAAGTAACCAAGCTTCACCTTCTTCAGTGTTGGAGGAGGGAGAAGACATGATGCCTGGCTCAATAAATCTGACAGAAAACAGCAAGAAAAGAAAACAGGAGATTTCTCCGCGATACGGAGGTTAACATGTTCGGGAGGTATATATAGATTTTTTATCTTGGGGAACAAGCAGAACGGAAGAAAAATGGAGATCAGAAAGTACCCGAGGTGGGCACAACCCACCTAGGTGCACCAGGCAAGCCTGGCGCGCCCTGGTGTATCATGCCCACCAGGGTCACTTTCCTGGAAGTTTCTTATTTTCCTAGTTTTCTAAATATTCCAAAACTGACAAAAAATATTTTTGCGGATTTTTTGGAGTCCGTTTACTTACCATATCACGTACCTCCTTATTTTCACGATTTTGGAGTGTTCCGGAAGGACTCTTCTATGTGTTCTTCCGGTGTTAAAGTTTGGATAACATTGCTTTCTACATTAATGGGCGTACCTGAGATATAGTGTTTTATTCGTTGCCCATTGACAACCTTCGGGTTAGTCCCTTCGGCATTATTTATTTTGATAGCTCCAGACCGATAGACATCCTCGATGACATAGGGTCCTTCCCATTTGGAGAGGAGTTTTGCTGCAAGGAACCTGAAAGGAGAGTCGTACAAAAGAACATATTCGAACTCACGCTTTTGGATTCTTTTGTCATGCCACCTTTTAACCTTTTCTTTGAATAACTTAGCATTTTCATAAGCCTTGGTTCTCCACTCATCTAGTTAGCTAATGTCAAATAACCTCTTTTCCCCAGCAAGTTTGAAATCATAGTTGAGTTCTTTTATTGCCCAAAATGCTTTATGTTATAACTCAAGAGGTAAATGACAAGCTTTTTCATAAACCATTTTATGTGGATACATACCCATGGGATTTTTATAAGCTATTCTATAAGCCCAAAGTGTATCATCTAATTTCTTAGACCAATTCTTCCGGTACCTATTAACAGTCTTTTGTAAGATTAGTTTTATTTCTCTATTGCTAAGTTCAACTTGACCACTAGACTGAGGATGATAAGGTGACACAATTCTATGATTAACATCATACTTAGCAAGCATTTTACGGAAAGCACCATGAATAAAGTGTGAACCACCATCAGTCATTAAATATCTAGGGACTCCAAACCTTGGGAAAATAACTTCCTTAAGCATTTTAATAGAGGTGTTGTGATCAACACTACTAGTTGGAATAGCTTCTACCCATTTAGTAACATAATCAATAGCAACCAAAATATGTGTTTAACCAATAGAGGAAGGACAAGGTCCCATAAAGTCAAATCCCCAAACATCAAATGGTTCAACAGAAAGTGAATAATTCATAGGCATTTCTTGACGCTTACCGATATTACCTATTATTTGGCATTCATCACAAGATGAGACAAAATTATGAGCATCTTTGAAGAGAGTAGGCCAATAAAAACCAGATTGCAATACCTTATGAGCGGTTCTGTCTCCCGCGTGATGCCATCCATAAGCTTCAGAGTGACATTTCCATAGGATTTGTTCCTGTTCATGCTCAGGTACACAATGTCTAATAATACCATCTACTCCTTCTTTATAAAGATATGGGTCATCCCAAAAGTAATGTCTTAAATCATAGAAGAAATTTTTCTTTTGTTGGTATGTGAAGCTAGGTGGTATGTATTTAGCAACAATATAATTAGCATTGTCAGCATACCAAGGTGTACTATGAGAACCATTTATTGCAGCTAGTTGTTCATCAGGGAAGCTATCATTAATAGGTTGTGGGTCATCAAGAATATTTTCAAGTCTAGACAAGTTATCAGCCACGGGGTTCTCTGCTCCTTTCCTATCAGTAATATGCAAATCAAATTCTTGTAGGAGAAGAACCCACCTTATGAGTCTAGGTTTAGCATCTTTCTTTTCCATAAGATATTTTATAGCATCATGATCGGTGTGAACAATTACTTTAGAATCAACAATGTAAGATCTGAATTTATCACAAGCAAACACCACTGCTAAGAATTCTTTTTCAGTACTAGCATAGTTTCGTTGAGCACCGTCTAGACTTTTACTAGCATAATGAATAACATTTAGTTTCTTATCAAATCTTTGTGCTAGAACAGTACCAACAGCATAATCACTTGCATCACACATAATCTCAGAACGCAAGTTCCAATCAGGTGGTTGAATAACAGGTGCAGTAATTAAGGCTTCCTTTAGTGTTTCAAAGGCTTCCATACAATCGTCATCAAACACAAAGGGAATATCCTTTTGCAAAATATTAGTAAGAGGCCTAGAAATTTTAGAAAAGTCTTTGATAAACCTTCTATAGAAACCAACATGACCAAGGAAACTACGAATACCTTTGATATCTTTAGGACATGGCATTTTCTCAATTGCATCAACCTTGGCTTTGTCCACCTCAATGCATCTTTCAGAAATTTTGTGGCCCAAGACAATACCTTCATTAACCATAAAGTGTCACTTCCCGAGAAGTTTATGAATGAAATGCTTCTATCTTCCAGTTTCTATGTGGCGGTCGAGAACTTTGTTGCCTATTCTAAACAGTATCTGCTTGTGAAGCACTATTTGGGAGAAAAAATGTGTTTCCTCTTCATGAATGCTCTATCCCCTTTTGTTACATTGGTAGTTTATGTTCTTCATTAGGAAAAGTGGTTAATCCTTTTTGGATCATGGCTTCTTACCATAGCCCATGCTGGCTACATGATAGCATGTTGTAGGGATGCATCAGGCACGTCAACTTTCTTGGCTTGGCGGTTGCGCAATACTGGTACTATGTATAACTTCACAACATTGTGAACTAAAGGCTAGGTTATAGTGCTTTATGTTCACTCCTGATCATGTCACTATCACAGGTGTGGTACACACATAAAGTGGAATCGAGCGTGACCCACTGAAAATTGCCATGATCCTGCATTCTTACAAAAAAAAACTAACTAGAGTGTCTTGTTGCGCTAGATGCTTGATGTTTTCCTTTAATTGGAAAGTCGCTCTAGGTAATTGACGCTTCTCCTTAAAACATACTTCGAAGATTTTGAATGACATTTTATTAGAGTAGTTTTCCAATGCTACCTCACCTATTTTCCTTTTCTGTTGTTTCTACTAGGTTTATACAAAAAGGAGAAAGAGCTATAAAATTTTTCCTTTATCTTTATATTCTTTTATGTTGAAAGGGGCTATGTAGTCTATCAAAAGTTTTTCTCCTTCAGATGTGATGTGGAGGACGTTTCGAGATACGGATGCCGTCATTTGTTTGTTGGCCCTGATGACCCACAAGTGTATGGGGTCAATTGTAGCTCTTTTTGATAAGTAAGAGTGTCGAACCCAACGAGGAGCAGAAGGAAATGACAAGTGGTTTTCAGCAAGGTAATGTCTGCAAGTGCTAAAATTGTAAGTAGCAGAGTAGTTTGGTAGCAAGATGATTTGTAATGAGCAAGTAACAATTTTAGTAACAAAAGTGCAGCAAGGTAGCACAATCCTTTTGAGGCAAAGGACAGGCCAAAATGGTTTCTTATGATAAGCAAAGTGTTCTTGAGGGTACACGGGAATTTCATCTAGTCACTTTCATCAAGTTGACTTAATTCGTGTTTGGTACTTTGATAATTTGATATGTGGGTGGACCCGTGCTTAGGTGTTGTTTTTACCTGAACAAACCTCCTACTTATGATTAACCCTCTCACAAGCATCTGCAACTACGAGAAAAGTATTAAGAGTAAATTCTAACAATAGCATTAAACTTTTGGATCCAATCGGTCCCTTACGGAATAGCGCATAAACTGGGGTTTAAGCTTCTGTCACTCTCGCAACCCACCATCTAATAACTACTCCACAATGCATTCCCTTAGGCCCAAATATGGTGAAGTGTCATGTAGTTGACGTTCACATGGCACCACTAAGAGAATGGCAACGTACATACAATCAAAATATCAAACACATATCAAGTTCACATGATTACTTGCAACATGATTTCTCCTGTGACCTAAAGAACGAAAGTAACTACTCACAAATGATAAACATGCTAAAGATTAGAGGGGTATTGAATAGCATAATGGATCTGAACACATAATATTCCACCAAATAAACCATATAGTAATCAACTACAAGATGTAATCAACACTACTAGTTACCCACGGGCACCAATCTATAGTTTTGATACAAAGATTGAACGCAAGAGATGAACTAGGGTTTGAGAGGAGTTGGTGCTGTGAAGATGTTGATGAATATAACCCTCCCCAAGATGGGAGAGTTGTTGGTGATGATGATGATGATGATTTCCCACTCCGGGAGGGAAGTTCCCCCGACGGAATCGCTCCGCCGGAGGGCAAAAGTGCTCCTGCCCAAGTTCCGCCTCAAGGCGGTGGAGCTTCGTCCAGAATGTCCTCCCCTTATTTTTTCTAGGTCAAAATGACTTATATACCAGAAGATGGGCACCGGAGGTGGGCCGAGGAGGGCAGCACCCACCTGGGCGCGCCTGGGCCTCCTAGCGCGCCCAGGTGGGTTGTGCCCACCTGGTGGCCCTCCTCTGGTACTTGTTTGCTCCAATATTCCTTAAATATTAGATAAAAAATCCCCGGGGAGTTTCAGCTCATTTGGAGTTGTGCAGAATAGGTAGCTTGACATAACTTTTTCAGGTCCAGATTTCCTGCTGCCAGAATTTTCCCCTTGGTGCATACCTTGCATATTATGAGAGAAAAGGCATTAGAATTACTCCAAAAAGCATTATTATACAATAAACAACATAAATAACAGTAGGAAAACATGATGCAAAATGGATGTATCAACTCCCCCAAGCTTAGACCTCGTTTGCCCTTAAGCGAAAACCGAAATCGAAAAACATGTCCACACTTAGTGAGAGAGGTGTCGATAAAAAAAATACGGACATAGCAGCATCATGTGACTTATTATAACAGCAACAAACTTCAATATAAATTTTTTATTATAGAACTTTTATCATAGACTTCTTATGAACAAGTGACAATTCATCACAACATTGAAGTATAAAGCATAAACTCTATTGTAAACCAATAAACTACGTTCTCACTCAACTTTGCAACCACAATTCATCATCTTTTCAGGAAGGGCCACATATCGGAGCCTTTAGGAAAGTCCACATACTGAACCATCATTTAGTCTTTCATGATTGCTAACACTCACCTCGTACACATGAGAAAAAGGTTTCAACCGAAGACGAAGAAAGATGGGGGCTTATAGTTTTGCCTCCCAACACACTCACCTCAAGGGTGATGTCAACAATAATAACCTATGCCACCCATATTCAACTGGACATATGTGCCTAGATATTTCCTCACCACATGATACTTGCCAAAGGAGAAAAATAAAAGGAATAGAGAGAAAAACTTTGACTCTTGCATAGAAGTAAATACGTGAAAGTAAAAGATAGGCCCTTCGCAGAGGGAAGCAGAGGTTGCCATGCGCTTTTTGTTTGTTGCTCAACCCCTTAGTGAAAGAGAATGTAACATTATATTGCCCCTTGTGATGGCAACCTTTATTATGCAGTCTGTTGCTTTTATTCTTCACCATCACAAGTTTGTACAACGCTCAATTTTCCCTTACACTAAATGATCTCACATTTTTGTAAGCAATTTTTATTGCCTTTTTTGCACCGATGACAACTTACTTGAAGGATCTTACTCAATCCATAGGTAGGTATGGTGGACTCTCAAACAAGATAGGGTTTAAGGGTTTTGGATGCACAAGTAGTATATCTACTTAGTGCAAAAAATTTGGCTAGCAAAGATAGGGGCAAGCACCACATGTTGAAGGATCTATGACAATATGACTTCTATGTGAATATGAACAAACACAAATCATTAAGTTGTCTTCCTTGTCCAACGTCAACAATTTTGGCATATAATATTTTGGTGGGTGCTCACAATCACAAAAGATTTCCATGATAGTGTATTTATATGTGAATCTTCTCTCCCCTTATTAATTCTTTCATGTGTTGCATCATTGACCAATGCTATGCTTGTCAATCTACAATAAAATTTTCTACTTATACTTTTCCTTGTGTAATGTTATCACTTACCATAGTATTAGCATATGATATTTCTTTTTATTTCCTTTCTTTTAATTGCAGCAAGAAAGTAAAGAAGGCAAAACTCAAACTGAACTTTATTATATCTCGCACTCAATTACAAGGATTCATCACTAAGCAAACTCACAAAAAGCAAGGATCAAACTAAGCTTTTATTCATCTGAAAGCAAAAGATAACCATTAATCGACTAAGAAAGTACAGGCAAAAGATAGTGGAGGTTGATAAAATACCGGGCACCTCCCCAAAGCTTGGCGGAAGCCAAGGGGAGTGCCCATACCCAATACTCGGTTTTATTTTGGTGGTGATGAAGAAGACGGTGGTGATGAAGTAGAAGCAATCCGGCCCAATACATCTCTGAGTGCATCTCTTAAGCTATGAATCTCTTGAAGAACTTGATGGAGCAGCTCAGTGTTCTTCTCCACCTTAGACATGATATGTTTTTTTTTCGGACCCCAAGAGTTTGTCCCTGCATCACTTTCTGTTGGACGAGATATGTCCCAATTGGACGGTATATGCACACGAGGAGTGTTTTCGAACCCATAATTATGAATCAAATTCTGAAAATTATTTTGATGTAACCTATGCAGAGGCCTCCTTGTAGGGAGTTGTTCATGACCTCTTGGGCCCTCTTGATTATTTAGGGGCCTCATGGCTTGATGGGGGTTAGGATGAGTGGGGATGCCAGCCAGAGTCCCTCTCTCAGAAGCCGGAGGATGAATTCCAAACGAGTCTCCCTCATCTTCCTCCATAACGATTTCTTGAGACTCATCTTCCCTGGATTCTACCTGAAGTAACCAAGCTTCACCTTCTTCAGTGTTGGAGGAGGGAGAAGACATGATGCCTGGCTCAATAAATCTGACAGAAAACAGCAAGAAAAGAAAACAGGAGATTTCTCCGCGATACGGAGGTTAACATGTTCGGGAGGTATATATAGATTTTTTATCTTGGGAACAAGCAGAACAAGAAAAATGGAGATCAGAAAGTACCCGAGGTGGGCACAACCCACCTAGGTGCACCAGGCAAGCCTGGCGCGCCCTGGTGTATCATGCCCACCAGGGTCACTTTCCTGGAAGTTTCTTATTTTCCTAGTTTTCTAAATATTCCAAAACTGACAAAAAATATTTTTGCAGATTTTTTGGAGTCCGTTTACTTACCATATCACGTACCTCCTTATTTTCATGATTTTGGAGTGTTCCGGAAGGACTCTTCTATGTGTTCTTCCGGTGTTAAAGTTTGGATAACATTGCTTTCTACATTAATGGGCGTACCTGAGATATAGTGTTTTATTCGTTGCCCATTGACAACCTTCGGGTTAGTCCCTTCGGCATTATTTATTTTGATAGCTCCAGATCGATAGACATCCTCGATGACATAGGGTCCTTCCCATTTGGAGAGGAGTTTTGCTGCAAGGAACCTGAAAGGAGAGTCGTACAAAAGAACATATTCGAACTCACGCTTTTGGATTCTTTTGTCATGCCACCTTTTAACCTTTTCTTTGAATAACTTAGCATTTTCATAAGCCTTGGTTCTCCACTCATCTAGTTAGCTAATGTCAAATAACCTCTTTTCCCCAGCAAGTTTGAAATCATAGTTGAGTTCTTTTATTTCCCAAAATGCTTTATGTTATAACTCAAGAGGTAAATGACAAGCTTTTTCATAAACCATTTTATGTGGAGACATACCCATGGGATTTTTATAAGCTATTCTATAAGCCCAAAGTGTATCATCTAATTTCTTAGACCAATTCTTCCGGTACCTATTAACAGTCTTTTGTAAGATTAGTTTTATTTCTCTATTGCTAAGTTCAACTTGACCACTAGACTGAGGATGATAAGGTGACACAATTCTATGATTAACATCATACTTAGCAAGCATTTTACGGAAAGCACCATGAATAAAGTGTGAACCACCATCAGTCATTAAATATCTAGGGACTCCAAACCTTGGGAAAATAACTTCCTTAAGCATTTTAATAGAGGTGTTGTGATCAACACTACTAGTTGGAATAGCTTCTACCCATTTAGTAACATAATCAACAGCAACCAAAATATGTGTTTAACCAATAGAGGAAGGACAAGGTCCCATAAAGTCAAATCCCCAAACATCAAATGGTTCAACAGAAAGTGAATAATTCATAGGCATTTCTTGACGCTTACCGATATTACCTATTATTTGGCATTCATCACAAGATGAGACAAAATTATGAGCATCTTTGAAGAGAGTAGGCCAATAAAAACCAGATTGCAATACCTTATGAGCGGTTCTGTCTCCCGCGTGATGCCATCCATAAGCTTCAGAGTGACATTTCCATAGGATTTGTTCCTGTTCATGCTCAGGTACACAATGTCTAATAATACCATCTACTCCTTCTTTATAAAGATATGGGTCATCCCAAAAGTAATGTCTTAAATCATAGAAGAAATTTTTCTTTTGTTGGTATGTGAAGCTAGGTGGTATGTATTTAGCAACAATATAATTAGCATTGTCAGCATACCAAGGTGTACTATGAGAACCATTTATTCCAGCTAGTTGTTCATCAGGGAAGCTATCATTAATAGGTTGTGGGTCATCAAGAATATTTTCAAGTCTAGACAAGTTATCAGCCACGGGGTTCTCTGCTCCTTTCCTATCAGTAATATGCAAATCAAATTCTTGTAGGAGAGGAACCCACCTTATGAGTCTAGGTTTAGCATCTTTCTTTTCCATAAGATATTTTATAGCATCATGATCGGTGTGAACAATTACTTTAGAATCAACAATGTAAGATCTGAATTTATCACAAGCAAACACCACTGCTAAGAATTCTTTTTCAGTACTAGCATAGTTTCGTTGAGCACCGTCTAGACTTTTACTAGCATAATGAATAACATTTAGTTTCTTATCAAATCTTTGTGCTAGAACAGTACCAACAGCATAATCACTTGCATCACACATAATCTCAAAAGGCAAGTTCCAATCAGGTGGTTGAATAACAGGTGCAGTAATTAAGGCTTCCTTTAGTGTTTCAAAGGCTTCCATACAATCGTCATCAAACACAAAGGGAATATCCTTTTGCAAAATATTAGTAAGAGGCCTAGAAATTTTAGAAAAGTCTTTGATAAACCTTCTATAGAAACCAACATGACCAAGGAAACTACGAATACCTTTGATATCTTTAGGACATGGCATTTTCTCAATTGCATCAACCTTGGCTTTGTCCACCTCAATGCATCTTTCAGAAATTTTGTGGCCCAAGACAATACCTTCATTAACCATAAAGTGTCACTTCTCCCAATTCAAGACAAGATTTGTTTGTTCACATTTCTGCAAAACTCGATCAAGATTACTTAAACAATCATCAAAAGACTTCCCATAAAAAGAAAAGTCATCCATGAAAACCTCAACAATCTTTTCACAAAAATCAGAGAATATAGTAGTCATACATCTTTGAAAGGTAGCAGGTGCATTACATAAACCAAAAGGCATACGTCTATAAGAAAATGTTCCAAAAGGACAAGTAAAAGTGGTCTTTTCTTGATGAGATTGTAAAACAGGTATTTGTGAAAAGCCAGAGTATTCATCAAGGAAGCAAAAATGTTTGTGCTTACATAGTCTTTCTAACATTTGATCAATAAAAGGCAGAGGGTAATGATCTTTTCTAGTAGCTTTATTTAGTTTTCTATAATCAATTATCATTCTGTAGCCCGTGACAATTCTTTGCGGAATAAGCTCATTCTTATCATTAGGAACAACAGTAATACATCCCTTCTTAGGGACACAATGAAAAAGACTTTCCCATCTACTATCAGCTATAGGATAGATTATACCTGCGTCCAAAAGTTTCAATATTTCCGTTCTTACCACTTCTTTCATTTTCGGATTTAAACGACGTTGGTGATCAACAACGGGTTTAGCATCAGGTTCCATATTAATCTTGTGCTGACATAGAGTGAGACTAATGCCCTTAAGATCATCAAGAGTATATCCAATAGCAGCCATGTGCTTCCTTAGAACTTTCAATAATCTTTCTTCTTCATGTTCTGAAAGGTTAGCACTAATAATAACATTATATATCTTCGTTTCATCAAGATAAGCATATTTCAGAGTGTCTGGCAATTGTTCTAATTTGAATACATGATCACCTTTAGGTGGAGGAGGACCTCCTAGAGTTACAATAGGAAAATTGTGTTTAAGCAGAGGTTGTTGCTCGAAAAAGATTTTATCTATTTCATTTCTCTCATGCATATGCAAATCATTTTCATGGTCTAGCAAATTGTTCCAAAGGATCAGTAGGAGGCACAACAATAGAAGCAAGACCAATAATTTCATCCTTACTAGGCAAATATTTCTTATGAGGTTGTTTACTAAACTTAGAAAAATCAAACTCATGAGATTCATCACCAAAGCTAACACCGACGGTTTGTTTCTTACAATCTATTTTTGCATTGATTCAAGAAAGGTCTACCAAATATAATGAGACAAAATTTATCTTGTGGGGTGCTAAGAACAAGAAAATCAGTAGGGTATTTTATCTTCCCACACAAGACTTCAACATCTCTGAGAATCCCAATTGGTGATATAGTATCTTAGCAAGTTTAATAGTAATATCTATGTCTTCTATTTCAGCAGGTGCTATTTCATCTCTAATTTCTTCATATAAGGAGAAGGGAATATCACTCACACTAGCATCTACATCACATAACCCATGATAATAGTGATCTCCTATCTTAACTGAGAAAACAGGCATGCCAACAACTGGTCTATGTTTATCTTTTCCTTCAGGTTTAGCAATTCTGGAAGCTTCATCATAGAACTAAATAACATGCTGTCGGTGTATAAAAGTAGGGGCTCCGCTTTTGACCCCTTTACTTGTGCACGGGCAGTCAGAGCCACCCGCCACGGCCACGCATAATAGGGTAAGAAAGGGAAGCCAAAGGCACGAGACAAGCAAAGCAACATCAAGGACCAAGGCCACAAAGTGCAGGTGGGCGAAATAGGTTTCCCCGGCAAGACCCTTGCAGGGGGCAGCCTCCGCAGCCCCGGCAAGCCCCTTGCCAGGGCAGCTCACCCATATCAGCAGAGCAGGCCACCCTCAAGCCACGGTCTCCAACAGCCATGTTGGACCAGGGCTCGGGAGGCACCTCCATGGTAGCATGCAGATCTTTGTGAAGACATAGAGTGCTCAAGATCAGATGAGGATTGGAAAGCAACAATCGTCACCAAGATCCCTACCGAAGGAATCGACAAGACCCCCGACAAGACCCTTGCTGGCGATGCCAGCGCGCCACGGCAGGACCCTTGCCGGGCCACCCGGCAAGACCCTTGCCAGAGGCAACAACAGGGCCACTGCCAGGCCCGCACCAACCAATTCCCCGCCGCCGCTCGCATGCAGCTGCGAGCCCAACCAGTTGGGCAGGCACCTGCGTGGCAGCACGCAGCTTCCAGGCCAACTCAGCAAGCACCCACGTGGAGGCATGCAGGTCTTCGTGGAGGCTCCACCACCGCGCCACCTCAGCTGCTTGCCTACCTACATGGCACCACATGCATCGTTGGCCAGGGCGCGTGTTGGAGCGAGGAGGAGCGGCGACGGACGATATGGGCCTCGCTCCCATCCCTGATAAAGTGAAGGGACACCTAAGCCTCACATTAAATGCGCTTTGTCCTGTAATACTAGCGATAAGCTCACAACACTGTAGCACTTTCCACCTCCTGTGTGCCACTGTGGCAGCCCCTTTCGCCTATAAAAGGAGGCCCATGGCGCACCAGAGAGGGATTCAGCTCTTTCGAACCTGGCAACACCCAGAGCTAGTTCAAGAGCTCAAGAACACTAAATACATCTACCAAAGCAAGATCGTAGGGTTTTACGCATCTTTGCAGCCAAAACCTGGGTAAATCCCCTTTGTGCTGTCTGTTAGTCCCGCTCTTCTCACGATCCCGTGCCCCTCAACCATAGTAGGGATTCCAGTGACCCCATAGGTGTCCTTTCCCACCGACATCTTTGGCGCGCCAGGCAGGGGGCACAATTGTGAGAATCTGGTCTAGCAGTTGGCCTAGCAGTTCATCATCGCCGCAGCCCCTGCAGAGAAGGCGGCCAAGAGAGTGGCGCTGCCTGCAAGCGCAAGGGACGCCAGGGGGGCGACGAGAAAGCTAAGTTATTCCAACCTTTAAACTCTTCTCCTTAATATAAGGTTATCATCCTCGGAAATTCTGCCTATGCATGGATAACATGTACGTAGAGGGGTCCTCCCGCGATTGGCAACGCCCTTGTTCTGTTTCGAGTCTGCTCAAAAGTCCAAGCGGCCGCGTCGAGAGCGGCAGGATAGCCTTCCGCCATCGGCAACGCGCTCGACTCTGACTCGAGTCAAACTCGACAGATCGAGCGGCCGCGTTGGGGGCGGCAAGGTGGTTTGCTCGGCAGCAAGCACACCCGGCAGGCTAATGAGGATCCGTCCTCAAGACGCCACCCTGGGTTTACGCATCGGCTAACCTACCCAGTAACGTAGGGCGTACATGCAAAGGAAAATCAAACAGGAAAATAACATGCATAACGTCAAGAGTACTGCAGAGTTACATTACATAAATTGCTGCCGCGGTTCTAACTAAAGATAGCGATTGTCTTGGTCGTGAACTTGCAGCGGCAGTAAGGAATGAGGTGCCTAGTCTCTTGATTTTGTCGATGCGCTTGAGGATGGGCTTGATACGCTCATTGAGCGCCGTGATGTTAGCATCCTCTGGCAAGCTCTTCAGCACAGCTTCGAAGTCGAGTTCAGGATGCCAGTGCGCTATCTTGGCAAGCACCCTGGTCATGACACCCCAGAAAAGAATCCGGGACTCCTCGGCCAGGTAGTCCGTCCAATCGGAGTGAAGCCGCTCTAGAGCGCCGACGACCTTCTCAAAGTACAGGGTCAGGCTGGCATTGGGGCTCAGGCTCGTCTCCGGGGCGTACCTCATGTTCGGCATCCCCATGATGCCCAGTTGCACGACGGCCGATTCCGCAACGGCGGCGAGGTGTTCGAGCCAACTTTTCTCGCCCGCCACTTGGTCCTTGAGGTTGGCTGTCTCGTTCATCCGCAGTTGCTTCTCTATCTCTAGCTCCTTGGTCAGGATCCCCTCCCAGGTTCTGGCCTCCGACAGCATCTTCTCGAGATCTCCCAACTTTAGCTTGAGGTCTCTGATGGAGTTGTTGGCTTCGGAGAGTTCTCCGGCCTTGTTGACGATCACGCCCTGTGCCTCTGTCAGGGCACCATTTAGCGTGTCCTTCTCCGTGGACAGCTTCAAGGCATGCTCCTCCAGCTCCTTCACCCTGCCGGCATAGACCTGAGCCTGGGCATTGAGTGCTCCTTGATGCCTCTGCTCCAGCTCTTGGGTCCGCTGCACGACGAGCCTTCCCACCTCTTCATCCTTTCCGCGGAGCGTGGCGGCAAGCTTCTCCTCGCGCACGGCAAGGTCCTCTTCCTGGCTCTTCAGTGCGGCCTCGTGCTGGTTCCAGGCGGCTTCGGCCTCGTCGGCCAACTTCTTTGCCGTCTCCTGGGCCTTCTCGACGTCGGCCAGCTTCAGGGTGAGCTCCACCTCACGGTTGGCCAGCTCGCCCTGGGCGGCCTTCAGCTCGTCCTAGGCCTGGCGGAACCAATCTTGCGCCTCAGCAATGCGCCCTCCAAAGTCCGCCTCCGCCTTCTCAACCACCGCTGTCCTGGACTTGGCCTTGTCCAGACGGGCGCGGTGGAGCGCTTGAAGCTTCCGGAAGCTGAAACCCATGGCCTGGAGAAGCTGCTCCTCCTAGGAGCCGACGCCGCCGACGCCAGGCTCATCGACGACCTCGAGCCCGACGGCGGCAAGCGCCTCCTCGTCGAACACCTCTCCCTCAAAGGGAGCCCTGGTGCTCGACGCGCCAAGGAGGTGGACGAATAGGTCATTGCTTACCCTCAGGTACCTGCTGGAGCCAGAGGCAGTGGAGGAGGAGGGCAGGTCGTCAAACGCCACCTCCTCGGCAGTGGCCTTGTCGGCTTCCCCGGCAGGCCCCTTGCCGGGCTCTTCGGCGAGCCCCTTGGCGGCGTCCTCAGCGGCGCCCCCGACACCCTCCTCGGTAGCGATCTTCTCCGCCTCCGCCACGGCATCCGCAGCGACGTCCTTGATGACGGTGTCAACATCCTCTGAATCTGCCGAGGAGGGGTCTGGATGCCAAGAAAGAGACAGGGAGGAGCCGAGATCGAGAGCCCGTAAGGAAAAGAGGAAAGAAAGGAAAAAAACATAAGCAGAAGTGGAGGGTGAGTGGCTTACCCGTACCAGGCCGAGAGGAAGAAGTCCCTTCCCCGCCAAGATATGGTGGTGAGGCGAAGCCACCAGCGCCCGTGTTCTCCTCCTCCTCCTCCGTGTGCATGGCCTCGGTGCTTGGTGCCCTTGCCGGGGATGCCCCTCGGGGCGGCGTGGTCGACGGGGGCGACATGATGGGAGAAGCCCTCTGCGGCTCCCCTTGGTGTTGCTCCCCTCCTACATCCACAGCAGGGTCAGTACCAAAGCGTCGTTCATTACACACATTGATGAAGGATGAGTGATGGACTCACGCTGGGGGCTAGGCTGGGGGCTGCTGTCCGGGATGCTTAATACCACCAGTGGCGTACTGGAGATGCCTGCCGGGGGCTGGCCACTCGCCGAAATTCTAGTCCTCTTCACCCTCTGGGCCAGCGTCTCCGTGTCCCTGCAAGATAAGAGTAATTTAGAATGGACGACACCATTGGGAAAGAAAAGGAGAAAGGGCAGGGAGAAAGCAGAACTTACTCTTCCTCCTCCTCCTCCTCCTCTGCTGTCTTCCTCTTCCTCTCCAGGCTGAGAGGCCCAAAGTCAAACGCGACCCCCACGCCGGTTCTTGCCAACGAGGGGAGAGGCGATGGCGTCCGGGCGTGCTTGGACGACGAAGAAGCAGATGCCTTCCTCTTCAATGCCGCGGCCTTCACCGTCTTCTTCATCGCCACCGCCCTCGTCTGATGTGCAGGCGCTTCCTGGGCTTGCCACAGCTGCACGGCCCGGTCGAGGCGGACTGGCTCGCCAGAGGTGGCCCACCGCAGGACCCGCCCTTTTCTGGCGATTAGAGGGTCGACGATCGCGGCCTTCTTCCCCTCGCCCTCCTCCGACGACGACCCGTCGGCTGCATCTTCGACGAGGGGAGCCCCAGGACCGGTGCCGCTGGCCTCCCCAGCGGCTGCTGCCCACCGGGCGAGCTCCCCCTCCTCCGCCTCTGCCGCGGCCTTGTCCGCCACGCCACTGGTGCTGCCAACCTCCTCGACGAGCTTTGCCTCCTCCGCGGCAAGCCTCGCCTCCTCCACCCTAGCGACGATGTAGTCCAGCTCCACCGGTGTTGTCAAAGAACTCTTGCACCTTGAGCCCGTCCGCCTCAGCCCAGTTTAGGTCAAGGCCATGCGCGTTGAAAAGCGGCATCATGGCAATGATCTCGGACTGGCGAGAGTTGTTGCTCAGCGGGACCACTCCTGCCGGTAGCCTGAAAATGGGCTGCTTGATGACCTTGCCGGCCTTCGCGGCGGCCCTGGCAACCTTTCCGGACCGCTCAGCTCAACCTCGCCCTTGTCGTTAACCTCGAGCTGGAAGATCCGTTGGCAGAGGTGGTCATGCCTCAGCACCGTCAGGATGTTGTCGCGGCCGGGGCGGAGCCTCATGATGTCAGCGGCGTTTACAAAGATCCAGGCCGGCCTCCCCTTGTCGTGCAGAGGGGCAATTCGGCGGCGGATGAAGTCCGCCCCGATCATTTCGAGGGTGAGCCCTGCCTGGGTGAGCCAGAGAATCCTGGTGGTGGCAATTGTGACCTTCTCATCGTTGGCATCGACGTCGCCCCAGTCCTTTCCGCGGACCGGCGCCACTCGACGAACTTCACAGAATGCTGATGGGTTGTCCTCTTCAATCCAGCACCACCGGCCCCGCCACGCTTCCCACCTCTCCTTCATGGAGCCATCCGGGTATGCTCCCTTGGCCCTCGGGATCCAAGCAACTCTACCGGTAGTGGCGCCCCCCTTTTGGATCCGAGGGGAAAAGTAATGGCAGAAGAGCGCCGTGCTGGGGTGCACCCCGACGATGCCCTCACAGAGATGCGCGAAGAGAGCCATGCACGCCACGACATTCGGGGTGAAATCCAGGAGGTGGAAGCCGTATGTGTGCATGATATCCTTGAAGAAATTGGAAAAGGGAGGACAAAGCCCGCAGGAGAAATAGTCGACAAGAAGGGGTACCGATTTGGGGAGGCCCCGGCGCCGGCAGGGACGATGTGCATGGCTGGATGCCCCGTCTTCTCTCCCCCCGTCTTCACTCCCCACAGATCCTTGAACATCTCCCGAAGCATGGCCACATCGACCGTTGAGGGGAAGAGGGCGAATTGCGCCCGTCACGCCGCCAGCTCGCTCTCTGATGGCTCCGCCGCCCGGACATCTTTGGTTTCCCCTTTTCCCTTGGTGGACTTGGGCGCCATGGCAGTTGCGAGAAGCAAAAAGGCAGAGGATGGCGGAACCACGGCAGTGATGGACGAAATCAGAGGGGCTCGAGAAGAAGGAAGGAAGGGAGCGATGGTTCTGAGATTGGAGGAGGCGCAAGGAGGTGGGTAAAGTGAGCAGCGTGCCCGCGGTTATTCCTTTTTACGGGGAAGGCGCGGGCCGCCTCCTTTCCCATTAACTACGACATGATGCATGCGTGCAAGAACCATCCCACGCATGCCACCCACATCATGCGTGCGCGCACGACCTCCACGTCGTGCGTTTAACGCGGGTCATGGGGAAGCGCAGCGGATGGAGCAGTTGCCGCAGTAAAAATCTGCCCCGACTGCCCGCGCACCGTTCTGGGCCTGGCCCAACAACGTGCTGCGCTTATGTATGGCCCAGGCCCGGGGGCTCCTGTCGGTGTACAAAAGTAGGGGCTCTGATTTTGA
This sequence comes from Triticum aestivum, assembly GCF_018294505.1. Lineage (NCBI taxonomy): Eukaryota > Viridiplantae > Streptophyta > Magnoliopsida > Poales > Poaceae > Triticum > Triticum aestivum. The sequence continues at coordinate 142,932,657 of NC_057813.1, read as the reverse complement.
CCCCTTTACTTGTGCACGGGCAGTCAGAGCCATCCTCCATGGCCACGCATAAGAGGGCAAGAAAGGGAAGCCGAAGAGAAGCCGAAGGCACGAGACAAGCAAAGCAACATCAAGGACCAAGGCCACAAATTTCAGGTGGGCAAAATAGGTTTCCCCGGCAAGACCCTTGCCGAGGGCAGCCTCCGCAGCCCCGGCAAGCCCCTTGCCGGGGCAGCTCACCCACATCAGCAGAGCAGGCCACCCTTGAGCCACGGTCTCCAACAGCCATGTTGGACCAGGCCTTGGGAGGCACCTCCATGCTGGCATGCAGATTTTTGTGAAGACATAGAGTGCTCAAGATCAGATGAGGATTGGAAAGCAACAATCCTCACCCAAGATCCCTACCGAAGGAATCCACAAGACCCCCGGCAAGACCCTTGCAGGGGACGCCAGCGCGCCACGGCAAGACCCTTGCGGGGCCACCCGGCAAGACCCTAGCTGGGCCACCTGACAAGACCCTTGCCAGAGGCAACTGCAGGGCCATTGCCAGGCCCGCACTAACCAACTCCTCCCCCCCCCCCCGCCGCTCGCATGTAGCTGCCAGCCCAACCAGTTGGGCAGGCACCTGCGTGGCAGCATGCAGCTTCCAGGCCAACTCAGCACGCACCCACGTGGCGGCATGCAGGTCTTCGTGGAGGCTCCACCACCGCACCACCTCAGCTGCTTGCCTGCCTACATGGCACCACATGAATCGTTGGCCAGGGCGCATGTCAGAGCGAGGAGGAGCGGTGACGGACGGGACGGGCCTCGCTCCCATCCCCGATAAAGTGAAGGGACACCTAAGCCTCACATTAAATGTGCTTTGTCCTATAATACCAGCGACAAGCTCACAACACTGTAGCACGTTCCACCTCCTGTGTGCCACTATGGAAGCCCCTTTTGCCTATAAAAGGAAGCCCATGGCGCACCGGAGAGGGATTCAGCTCTTTCGAACCTGACAACACCCAGAGCTAGTTCAAGAGCTCAAGAACACTAAATACATCCACCAAAGCAGGATCGTAGGGTTTTACGCATCTTTGCGGCCAGAACCTGGGTAAATCCCCTTTGTGTTGTCTGTTAGTCCCGCTCTTCTCACGATCCCGCGCCCCGCAACCATAGTAGGGATTCCAGTGATCTCATAGGTGTCGTTTCCCACCGACACATGCCCATCAATATTATCAACTAAGAGATCTTTAACCATAGCAACACTAGGTTCAACTTTGATTTGTTCAGAAGGTTTGAATTTTCTAACATAACTTTTGTTAACCACAATTGATGCTTTAGCATGTTCCTTCATCCTAACAGGAAAAGGTGGTTTTTCAATATAAGCAGTGGGAACAACTAGATCAACATTGTAAATGGTGGTTTCTTCTTTAGCTTTCACCGGTTGTATAATTTATTCTTTAATTGGTGGGTGATATTTGAACCACTTCTCCTTAGGGAGATCAACATGAGTAGTAAAAGATTCACAAAAGGAAGCTACTATCTCAGAGTCAAGTCCATATTTAGTGCAAAACTTTTGAAAGGCATCGGTATTCATAAAAGATTTAACACAATCAAACTTAGGTTCAATACCTGACTCTTTACCTTCTCGAGTTCCCAATATTCAGAGTTGCGTTTAATTCTTTGTAAAGATCCTACTAGAATTCAATAGTCTTCTTCATAAAGAACCAGTACAAGAAGTATCGAGCATGGATTGATCATTACGAGAAAGCCAAGCATAAAAATTCTGAATAATAATTTCTCTCGAGAGCTCATGATTGGGGCATGAATATAACATTGACTTAAGCCTCCTCCAATCTAGAGAGATACTTTCTCCTTCATGGCCAAAAATTATATATATAATTCTGATCATGATGAACTAGATGCATAGGATAAAATTTCTGATGAAATTCCAACTTCAAACGGTTCTAGTTCCAAGATCCAATATCATCGCATAGCCTATACCATGTCAATGATTTTCCCTTCAAAGATAAAGGGAAAACCTTCTTCTTAGCTTAATCTCCGGGAAAACCTGTAAGCTTAAATAATCCACAAATTTCATCCACATATATCAAGTGCATATCAGGATGTTCGGTTCCATCTCCTGCATAAGGATTAGCTAGCAGTTGTTCTAACATACCCAAAGGAATTTCTTATTCATATTTTCAGTAGGTGCAGTAAGTTGAGGGGTAACTAATTGTGGTTCCGGTCGAGGTGAAGATACCCCGAACAAACCCCTCAAAGGATTGTTTTCCATAGTAACAAGTGACAATAAATTTCAGCACGTAGTAATAATGTTCCCTTACCAATTTTCACTTACCAAGAGTGCTTCACTCCCCGGCAACGGCGCCAGAAAATTGCCTTGATGACCCACAAGTGTATGGGGTCAATTTTAGCTCTTTTCGATAAGTAAGAGTGTCGAACCCAACCAGGAGCAGAAGGAAATGACAAGTGGTTTTCAGCAAGGTAATGTCCACAAGTGCCAAAATTGTAAGTAGTGGAGTAGTTTGGTAGCAAGATAATTTGTAACGAGCAAGTAACAATAGTAGTAACAAAAGTCCAGCAAGGTATCCCAATCCTTTTGAGGCAAAGGATAGGCCAAAACGGTTTCTTATGATAAGCAAAGTGTTCTTGTGGGTACACGGGAATTTCATCTAGTCACTTTCATCATGTTCGAATTCGTGTTCAGTACTTTGATAATTTTATATGTAGGTGGACCGGTGCTTAGGTGCTGTTATTACTTGAAGAAACCTCCATGATTAACCCTCTCGCAAGCATCCGCAACTAGGAGAAAAGTATTAAGAATAAATTCTAACCATAGCATTAAACTTTTGGATCCAATCGGTCCCTTACGGAATAGCGCATAAACTGGGGTTTAAGCTTCTGTCACTCTCGCAACCCACCATCTAATAACTACTGCACAATGCATTCCCATAGGCCCAAATATGGTGAAGTGCCATGTAGTCGATGTTCACATGACACCACTAAGAGAATGACAACATACATACCATCAAAATATCGAACACATATCAAGTTCACATCATTACTTGCAACATGATTTCTCCCGTGACCTCAAAAACGAAAGTAACTACTCACAAATGATAAACATTCTCAATATCAGAGGGTTATTGAATAGCATAATGGATCTGAACATATAATACTCCACCAAATAAACCATATAGTAATCAACTACAAGATGTAATCAACACTACTAGTCACCCACGGGGACCAATCTATAGTTTTGATACAAAGATTGAACGCAAGAGATGAACTAGGGTTTGAGAGGAGTTGGTGCTCTGAAGATGTTGATGAATATAACCCTCCGCAAGATGGGAGAGTTGGTGATGATGATGATGATGATGATGATGATGATTTCCCCTTCTGGGAGGGAAGTTCCCCCAGCGGAATCGCTTCGCCGGAGGGCAAAAGTGGTCCTGCTCAAGTTTCGCCTCGAGGCGGAGGCGCTTCATCCCGAATGTCGTCCCCTTATTTTTTCTAGGTCAAAATGACTTACATACCAGAAAATGGGCACCAGAGGTGGGCCGAGGAGGGAAGCACCCACCAGGGCACGCCTGGGCCTCCTAGCGCGCCCAGGTGGGTTGTGCCCACCTGGTAGCCCTCCTCTAGTACTTATTTGCTCTAATATTCCTTAAATATTCCATAAAAAATCCTCGGGAGTTTCAGCCCATTTGGAGTTGTGCATAATAGGTAGCTTGACATAACTTTTTCAGGTCCAGATTTCCAGCTGCGAGAATTCTCCCCCTTGGTGCATACCTTGCATATTATGAGAGAAAAGGCATTAGAATTACTCCAAAAAGCATTATTATACAATAAAACAACATAAATAACAGTAGGAAAACATGATGCAAAATGGACGTATCAGGCCCTACTATCGTTCCTTAGGTGCAGTCCCTTTTGTTTCTGCTTGGCCTTTTCTTGATTAACATGTGCGATGTCTCCTGATTCACTTGTGTTTCTCTTTTTTTCTGGATCTGGCCGCCTTCGCTTGTTTGGTTCTTGGTCTTTTGTCGCCCCATGGTACTGGTCTTCTACTTCCAAGGGCTAGGATCTGGTGTGGTTGCTTCTTGCTAGGGTGTTCATCGTCGTTCTGAGGCAGGTACTTTACTGCGCTCTTACCTTTGGTGTGTATCTGTCATGCATGTTTATTTCTTATACTTACCATGTTGGTTATAATAGTCGGTTTAGTTGGTCCATAGGACTGGTCTATGTGGTCATGCTTTGTTGTATGAGTAGATGATTGTGGATTTGATCTCTTTGGCTGTTTCTAATGCTACTCCGGAAAACTACATAGGTGATGCAAGCTATATTCCTTGACTGTCGAAAGACTTCTTTGACTGGTAAAAACTGACTTGATATGTACTAATGTAGATGTGATCAGAGTTATCATGGCGATTTCCCCTGTCTGTAGCTTCCTGGTGCCTAACACCGTTACCCACGTCATGAAGAGGTGTGTGCTTCTATCCGTTAACAAGTATGTAATGTAGTATCATATACATTTAGCCTGCTGTGTCATGGCCTGGCAACCTGAACACTAGATGGCCTTTTAGTCGTATCTCTTTTTTATTGTCTCACATTAGTGGCCATGAAGTTCCCATTACACTATGGGGTGAGAGGGTTGTTCGGTTCAATGGCCAAGCTATATGTTTTATGGGCCAGACAGATCCGGCTGTTGCCATATTTGTTGGCACTACGGTTCGAACCTATGAAGGTCAGCTAGCCGGTAGACTAATCAAAGTTCTACGATTGTTTTGCGTCGCATTCGGTGTATTTGATGATCATGTTGCTCTTTATAAACTAGGTGAGACGGAACTAGCAGGGGGGTGTGCCTGCAAATGGTACATCAATGCAGACATACGAGATATAAACGTATTCAGAAGCAGTTAATGATCACTGAGCTATTTGCAAATGCATTTTTTCCTCCTAGGCTCACCCCATGTCACCATGTTCAATTTGATTTTCAGGTTGCCAGCCCCCTTTCCAGCAATTGAGGACCTTCTCAGCCCACCCGAGTCTGTACTTCAGACAAAACTGGCCGGTTTGCACCCAAGGAAGTTGTTGGCCCTTCTGATGAACATTAACTTGTACGAGAAAGAGGTAATCCTGACGAACCATTATTTTTTTCGTTTGTTCTTGCATTTCCTAAACAATCCATTAAGACATGTGCATTGTTTTTTCTCCAAAGCCTGGTATCTTTCGATGCACTATTAAGACTCATAGGATATTGCCTGCAAAAATGTGGTGGACCACCTTCTGCACAACATGCCACATGTTGTCTCTACCAGCTACCTCGACATCCGGGCAGCCGAATATCTACGAGTGCACGCGCCGTTCTTGCCCCTGCACGGATGCAACACTTCAGTAATAATGAATTGACAGACCATTATTCTTTGACCACACTCTGTTTTCCTTCCATATAACATACTCTGTGCGCAGGGTGCTATGACTATTGGAAGTTCATTCTTCTTCCTTGGTAGTCGTTTGGGCGACAGCCTTCTTGTGCAATTTTCATGTGGTTTGGCAACATCTGTCTTACGAGATCTAATAGACGAGGTATTTTTGACTCTTGAGATGCCTTTCTCAATGTGCCATTCCACCGGAAGTACTTTTTGCATGTACTGTAGATGGTGTAAATATTTATTTTAGAAATAGCTTGTCGTTTAATGTTTTAATCATAGTTTCTAAACGCCTAAACCCAAAGATTTTTAGAAATGGCCTACCTGTTAAACTGTAAAAGTACAGAAGCATGGACTACACCCCGGCTTGTCTTCCTCAGATATGTCAAAGCACCAAAAATTCCAACCAATAAGGCATCTCGCTTGAAATGAATTCTATGCATAAATTATGCAGTACATGAGTGAATGTGTTACATGTCTGCTATATTTAGAATGGGATCTTAATCATTGATGTTCATATGTTTCTTTGATGGAAATGGCCTACGGAGTAGATATGGAAATGTTACATCTACCTTAAGCCACACGTTATATGTATGTTTACCAATACATGTTTATTAATCAATATTGTACTTTATAGTTTTACTATATTACTATAAAGTTTGTAGTCAAAGTTGTGCCGATATATCTGAATTTGTTGGCCACACTGTACTAAGCTCTTGTAAAATGAAGTAAGCAAATACTGTTCCTTCATTGACTGGTAATATATGGTGATCTACTTGTGCAGCGGTCTGGTGATATTGAAGGCGACCTTCCTTTCTCGAAGCGCCTGAAGAGGGTGCCTTCTGACATTTGACAGGATGTGACCAGTGTTGACGAACTTTCTTTTTAGAATAACATGTTGCCAAACAGTATAGAGTCAGCATAAGTATGAAAATGTTACTTCCAGTTGCATGGTTGTTATTCGTTTATATGTAACTCTGTAGTGATAGAATCATGTTCTTGTGTATATATATAATTCTTTTTACTGCCATTTGTTAGTTACCACTTCAATTTACAGTTTTCTTAAAATATATACATCATGAATTTCCTTTGCATAATTTAGTAATTGCTTGCTTATTTCTTCTTTCTTGTCACTAATTCGTTTCAGTTTTTATTCACAGAAGATCTCATATTTCCTGAGGGATAAGTTGATCAATGTTGGCCCTCTGAAAGATTTTTCATATGGTTTAAGAGTCAATGCAGATGCCAATGCAAAAGGAAATGCAAAGCAAAGAAATTATGAGTTGGTCAGTTGCATGAGACTTCACCTCCGTCTTTGGCTATAATTAGGTCCATTTTGTTCTAGCTGGGCTAGCTTTTTTGATTTATTTTAATTCTCATTTCTGTCAGAAACCAAATAATGCACCAAATCGTAGTATTCTACTACTAATCTATTAGTTCATCAAGCAGTGGTGTGCATTGCCATGAGTGATGCTTTATTTATGTATCCTATCTCATGAGTCATACCAGGCAAGTAGCAGCGGCGTTGGACTGATCACCTCCGCAACACCATTCTTCCTTTAGGGTAACTAGTCGTGGGCAAGTGCTTCTGTCATTTCTTTCGTGTTGAGAAGGCAGAGTCAAGGGCGCGAACATGAGGTCTTCTGTGACTTTCTTCGAAGAGGCACGAAAGCGCAGAGGTCGTGACGTGTAAGGATTTAATAAAGGAGACAACCCGGTCGAGCTATCAAGTATTAGTCTATAACCTAACTAAGAAGTTTTATTATCTCGCATTGCATCTTTCTTGATCAACACATGCCATGACCTGGTTATTATATTTAATATATTACAACGGATAGTCTTGGCTTGCTTTTGGAGTAAAGTCTTTTGGCCTATGTATAGCTTGATTTTGGACTGAAGCCTTTGTACTGAATGTGTATGTATCGATGCAATGATTCTGATATAAACTTGATATATTAGATGATAAACACAACAATATTATGCTATTTTTGCATATTTGCAATGCTTCAATGACTGTATTATCAGGTTGGATATGACTATACCCGACATCACCGCTATCGGGTGTGGCAAGCCGCACTTCCTACCTAGTTGATGACAATCACACCTGGCGGTGGTGGAGTTCACGTAGTGTTGGATTAGGAAGATTCACGCCTGATCATAGGTACATAATTGAAAAGGTGCTGCAATATCAAGTTAGTGTAAGCACGAATTTTCTCCATCGTATGATGAGGACTAGGAATTTCCGGTGAGTGTCACGCTTCATTACGTGCTTCCCAAATATACCAAAAGGACACAACCAGTATTGTGGTTTCCTTGTCCAAAGATGTTTGAAGGAATTCAAAAAGGCACTACTTAGTATTTCTGAAAGTAGAACGGCATAGTTGGATATCTACCCACTCCTTGATCGCATCCCATACAACCCTTGCATGCAGACATAATAGAAATGCATGCTCCACGCTCTCCAGATGACCACAGAAATAGCAACACGCAGCATCGGGGATATGTCGTCATTGTAATTGTGCTCCTGATGGAAGACAATCTCGAGCAAAACGCCATAGGACAACTTCCATTTTATTGGGGTCTTTTACAGACTAAATGACCTTCCAATTCTTCTCTTCGACAGCTATATTTGAGGATAGACCAGAGCCACTTCTGCTGCAAGTTTCAAGAAAACGAGCCGGCCACGCTTTATTATATGTAGATCCACTACAAAAAAAGACATATTTGTGACATTTTGGGCCGAATGAATTTTTTTCCTGTCATACTTATGACACTTCTATGACGATAATTGTGACAAAACCCGGTATCATCATAAATGTGGTGGGCTCCTACTTCTATGATAAAAAATCATGACAGAAAATGGGCTTTTCGTCCTGGGCGGGCCGGAGACGCAGCTGCATGATATTCTTTGGGCCGTCCATGACGGAAAAAACCATGGTAGAAGCAAGGGCGAGAAAAATTTCGGGGAGTTCCCGATTATGGTGGGTGGTCGGGGGCCGAGCGATGCACGTTTCTCTCGTACACGTACGCGTGTGTGTGCGAGGCGTTGGCTCTAACTGAACCCGAGCGAGGCATTGGGCTCTAACTGAACCCGAGCGAGGCATTGGGCTCTAACTGAACCCGAGCGATTGCACTGCAGGCTACGCGTTACTGAACCCGAGCGATCGATCGATGGCTGTTAACTGAACCTGATCGAGCGATTCCTTCTCTACTGCTGCTAACTGAAGCCGATC
>NC_057813.1:142880706-142923640 GCF_018294505.1 Triticum aestivum | reverse complement strand
GATGAACAGTGAGCGGTGGGGTGGATGAACAGGACCCCATGGCGTTGCCTCTGGATGAACAGGACCCCGATCGATCGAGCCGGTTGGGGCTGGATGAACAGGACCCCGTAGAGGGCTGGATGAACAGGACGACTCCGTGGAGGGTTGGATGAACAGTAGACGGTGGAGGGGTGCCCATGGAGGGGTGGTTGAATAGTAGCCGGTGTAGTAGCGCGCGGTGAAGGCTGAATGAACAGGAGCCCGTGGTGGCTGGAGGAGGTCGACGGTACCCCATGGAGGCTGGAGGAGGTCGACGGTGGAGATGAATAGTATCCCGTGGAGTCCCGTTTTACGGTACGCCACACCCCTCCCGATGAACAGGACCCCCGTTTCGACCATAGCGCTCCAACACAAGTCTGTTTCATCCGTTTTGCGGTACGCCACACCCCTCCTGATCAACAGGACCCCCGTTTTGACCAAAGGAGGTCTGTTTCCTCCCTTTTGTGGTACGCCAGTCCCCTCCCGATGAACAGGATCCCGTTTCGAACGTGGTCGGTCGAACACAAGGCCGTTTCCTCCATTCAGCGGTACGCCAGGCCTTGTTTCCATCGCCTGTTCTGTCCAAGCCCTCCCGATGAACATGACGACACATTTCGTTCTAACCCAGCGGATTGGCTCCCCATGAACATGATGATGACGCTGTTTCACCGTTCCGACCCAGCCATGTACACGAGCCCTGGCCGTACGTATGCGCGAGTAGGCGTCCGAGACCCCGCCCGTATGTACACATATGTGGCCATATTTTCTTTCTTGCACACTGGCCGTTGTACGTATGTGTACATGCTACGTGTGCGCCTCTACTACAACACATGCGTGCCTCTACATCCACCAGTATGTACATACACGTTCACGACCAGAATGATAGTGCTACATACGCTTCGACCAGGTGGGTCCCGACTATCAGGCACTTCCTTGCATGCGAAGATGTAGCTGGTGGGTCCCAGTAGTCAGGGGGGCGAATCATTTTTTTTGCCCGGACACACTTCCTTGCGTGCGAAGATGTAGTTGGTGGGTCCCAGCAGTCAGGGAGAAACGTTTTTTTCATGAAATACAGTGGCCCGTCCGGTGGGTCCCAGCTGTCAGGTGGAGGAATAATTATTTTCCGCATAATAAGGAGGCACTTCCTTGCTGCAGCCGTGGACCCAGCTGTCAGCCTCTCCACGTACAGTTCGCGTCCGATGGAAGCCATTCCTTGACCACGTTGATCACGCTGCGCCGAGAGCACCACGGCGATGGACGACGACGAGGCCTAGGAAGGGGACGACACGGAGCCGGGGAAGACGCGGCAGTAGATGCCCACGCAGAGAGGAGTACGAGGGTTCACTGGTTTGGCTGCGGTGTGAGGCTGCCATCGCCGCAGAATAACAGGGGGTGTGGATGAGTGGAGGGATGGCCTGGCTAGCGGTGGGAGTAGTAGGGGGCGGTGAGGCCTCCGCAGCAGCACAGCCGGCCATGGGAGGCAGGAGCACGAGGCACGGCGGTCGCTGGTTTGGGCGGGTGGAGCAAGAAGACCAGAGGTTGAAGAAGCACTACGGCCGTTGGATGAACATCGTACGGTCACTAGAGCTAGAATCGTGCATATTGACTAAGTTGACAAAGCCCTCCATCCCCGTCAACTTAGTAGGCCCACAAGTCAGCCTGCCACCATACTGGGTCCCAGCTAGCAGGGAGAGTATTCATTTTTTTTGTGCGTAATAAGGAGGCACTTCCTTGCGTGCGAAGATATAGCTGGTGGGTCCAAGCTGTTAGCGGCGGTAACGTTTTTTTCGCGAAATACAGAGGCCCTTTCAGTAGGTCCCAGATGTCAGGTGGAGGAATCATTATTTTGCGCGTAATAAGGAGGCATTTCCTTGCGTGCGACCGTGGACCCAGCTGTCAGCCTCTCCATGTACAGTCCACTTCAGATGCATGTCGGTCGTTGACCACGTTGACCAGGCCGTGCCGAGAGCACCATGGTGGTGGACGATGTCGAGTCCTAGGAAGGGAACGACACGGAGGCAGGGAAGACTCGACAGTTGTTTCCCACACGGAGGGGAGTACGACTGTACAAGGGTTTACTGGTTCGTCTACCGTTGCCGGAGAATAACAGCAAGTGTGTGTGAGTAGAGGGATGGCTAGGCCAGCGATGGGAGTACGGTGGGACGGTGAGGCCCGCGCGGCAGCACAGCCGGCCATGGGGAGGAGGGAGCAGGCAGTCCCGCCGGCGCTTGTTTGAGCGGCTGGAGGAGGAAGAGCAGATTGAAGAAGCACGACGACCGTTGGATGGAAATCCAACAGTCACTGCTTGTGCGTCAACCTTTTTTTAGGAAATCCTCAAATCTGTGGAAAACAACATACAACCCATCTGCCATTATTTCTAATAATTTACAACCCATTTTCTAATTCTTAAGGGTTTTTTGGAGCCCATATTCTTTTTGTTAGCATTACAGCCCATATTGTGGCCACGGTTAAAAAATTATACAATTTTTTTCATATTTCGGTGCGGTCCGAACTGTTTTTAATCCTGAAATTTCGAGTCACATTCAAAATGATTTTAAAAATAAATGTATATCAATATAAAATCCAACAAATTGTCCGTGCATAAAAATAGATGCAATTTAAACTCTCGAAATGAAAAAAAGAAATTTGAAACTAATTGTCGGTTTGATGTGTTTTAAAAATGTACAACCCAGTTCTCATTACTGATAGGCCATTTTCTTGGCCAGCCGAATGAAGCTCTCCTCGTCTTGAAAGATTTGCAGCCCAACAGGCCTGACAAAGTGACTTACTTGGAAAATCACAAAAAAGCTGGGCTATGGCCGTGGACCCAGCTGCGACCATGGACCCAGCTGTCAGCCTCTCCACGTACAGTACTCTTCCGATGGAAGTCGGTCATTGACCACATTGACCACGCCGCGCTGAGAGCACCAAGGCGGTGGACGACGGTGAGGCCTAGGAAGGGGACGAGGCGAAGCTGGTGAAGACGCGGCAGTGGATGCCCACGCGGAGAGGAGTACGAGGGTTCACTGGTTCGGCTGCCATCGCGGCAGAATAACAGGGGGTGTGGGTGAGTAGAGGGATGCCCTGGGCCAGCGGTGGGAGTAGTAGGGGGCGGTGAGGCCTCCGCGGCATCACAGCCGGCCACGAGAGGCAGGAGCACGCGGCATGACTGGCGCTACTTTGGGCGGCTGGAGCAAGAAGACCAGAGGTTGAAGAAGCACTATGACCGTTGGATGGACATCGTACGGTCACTGGAGCTAGAATCGTGCATATTGACTAAGTTGACAAAGCCCTCCGTCCCCATCAACTTAGTAGGCCCACAAGTTAGCCACCCACTATGGTGGGTCCCAGCTAGCAGGGGTATTCATTTTTTTGTGCGTAATAAGGAGGCACTTCCTTGCATGCGAAGATATAGCTGGTGGGTCCGACCTGTCAGCGGGGGGGGGGGCATTTTTTTCGCAAAGTACAGAAGCCCTTCCCATGTACAGTCCATGTACAGTGCGTAATAAGGAGGTACTTTCCTTGCATGCGACCATGGACCTCGTGGGTCCCAGCCGTCAAGCTCTCCATGTACAGTCCTCTTCCGATGACTCTCGTATGTTGACCACGCCGCGCCGAGCGCACCGAGGCGGTGGATGATGCCGAGGCCCCAGACTGGAACGACCTGGAGATGGGGAAGACACGGCAGTGGAGTCGCAGATGGAGAGGAGCGGGAAACTTGACTGGTTCGGGTGCGGGGTGGGCCTACACTCGGCAGAGAATAACAGAAGGTGTCGAGTGGAGGGATGGCCTGGCCATCGGCGGGGTAGCGTTTCGCTGAGGAGTGCAAAACAACGCCGCTGGATGCCGAAGGCTGGAGCAGGCGGTCCCGGCAGCGCTGGGGGAAGAAGACGAGAGATTGAAGAAGAATGCCGGCTGTTGGATGTAAATCCAACGCCTTCTTAGGCTTCGACCTACTGGCCCTCATGTCAGCCAGTCCATTTGTTTTTTAGTCCATTTGGTGGGTTGGGTGAAACAATGATGTAGCATCTATGCAGCCCGTTTAAATCCCATTTGCGTTTTTCTCGAAATCCGTGGACTTGCCGGGCTGGGTGAAAAAATCATGTTGGGATAGACGAAGGAATGTTATAAAAACATAAACACATGATTGCACGTCTATTACTGCATTGGTTAGTAAAATCTTTGCAAGCTTATGTACGCAATCACAAGGAGTTAACTTGCCAAGTTATATATAAACAATTATTATTATTATTTTGTAAGAACTTTCAACTTATGAAATAAAATATCATTTAAATTTGATGAGTTAATAGTACGTGGGGTATTATTATTTTTAGGCTAGACGTGGGACGGTTGAGTTGGTTCCAGGGAAAAGTACTAGGAGAAAAATCAATTTACATCGAAAAAGAAAGTGGGAGAAAATTCAGAGACCTGCAGGGTCCACCTGAGGAGGGGAATATGTTGGGAGGAAGGAGATTCAAAGCACGGCAACCGAGTGAACTAGTTTTTTTTAACGGACAAGTGAACTAGTTACATACATAAGCAAATAGCCACTAAAAAGCAATCAGGTTAATGGGTTCTTAAAAGAAATATTTCGGACAGAACAGATAATTACGACACATAGGCTAATGCATGAAACACTCAGATGATAAAGGTTCTTATAAACAGATAAAGTACAACATCTAGACCTTCCTGGCACGCTTGATTAGGACGTTGCAGCTGTCCTGTACTCGTCGGTTACGGGAAGCAGACACGCTCTCATGTCCAAGATCTGCCTGTACATGTCGTAGCATGCGTATGCGTCCTTGGCCGCGTAGGTTCTGTAGGCTATATTCAGAGGTACCTCCCACGTGTTCAGTTCCTTAGTATTGTTGTCTTCTTTCATGTTGGCGTATCAGGGGTCGATGATGGTCTCGGCGAGGTTAACCATGGAGTCCTTCTCCTGCCCGTTGCTGATGATTTTGTATTGCATCTGGATGCCGACAAGCTTGTTGCACCAGATGGCCGAATCGTCGCGTTCTTCCTTCTCTCCACCGTAGCGAAGGTGCAGTCGGCGCTGCCGATGAAACGGGCGAATGCTCCAAAACCTCTGATGGCCCTACAGAAGTGGTAGATGAGAACCTCGTCCCACACACATACCTGGGCGACGGCGATCCGCTGGTCCCTGTCAGGAGAAGAATGGATGGGCACAAGGTCTAGTCCTGCAACCTTGTGCTTTCTCGTCATGTAGGTACTGCTTGAACTCGGCGAGGCACAGCTTCACCGAGTCCGGATCGTTGGTGTACATCACATTGAACTTGGTGCAGCCATAGGACTGAATGGCGAACTCAAAGGGGAACTCCTTGCTGAAGTCCATATCCAGCAGGCTCACCCCTCGGATCACCATTGGAGTCTCTTAGAGTGAACGAGTGTGTAGGGGGCGGCATCAGTTCATTTTTCAGCTCTTGGGGAACTGGATTCAACAGTAAACTGAGTGTGTACAGGCGACAACAGTTACTACCCCTCCCTCGTCCGCTGCACGCCCGGCAGAAGATGCACCTTTGGCGCATTCAAACGCCTCCATTAAGAAACCTACTCCGGCCACACGTCGGTTCACGAGCGGGTCTGTATTGGTACTATAATAACAGGAGTTAGTGGTCACTTTACTTAAATTTAATTAGCTTTAATAGAAATTTATACTTAAAACAAGCAATGCATTGGCTCGTTCTATTAGTGCCACAGGATCAACATGCACAACAATTAGAATTATTATTCTCAGGACGCACATGATCAACACATTTGGCACACTTTCACAAAGATAATACTACCAAGTTTGAACTGTTTATTATGGTTGTTGTCCTCTGCATCATCATGCCGTGTTTCCCAGCTTGCAAGATTCAGAAATAACAAATAAGATCCAAATAATAAGTACAACAAAGATGCCCACACATCTCATTGATTCCCAGCTTGCAAGATTAAGAACCAAAAAATAAGATCCAAATAATAAGTACAACAAACATGCCTACATATCTCATTGATTCCCAGCTTGCAAGATTCAGAACCAACAAATAAGATTCAAATAATAAGTACAACAAAGATGCCTACACATCTCATTGATTCCCAGCTTGCAAGATTCAGAACCAACCCATTAGAGCCTTTTGATAAAGTGAATATCGGGATTAAATCCATCTTCGATAGCCATGTCATACAATCTAAGAACTTGGCGAATGCTCTTGACCATCACAACACCTGTAGTTGAGTATTCCTGTTTGCACAGCACAAATGTCGGAGTAATGGGCCACGGGTAGGCTCACCCGAGTCCCATGATTTATCAAGACTTTGGGCCCGCTCCGTCTGGCTGGGCCCCATGCTAAAGCTCTGCCCTCTGGGGCCGGCTGGCTCAGCGGCCGACTGCTAGAGGGCGGTCGACCCGAGACTATGATGCTCCGAGTGACCGGCTCCTGGCGGCCGCCCTCCAGAGAGGGTGGCAATGGGCATGCGGCCACCTCACAACTACGGCGGGCCGAGCTCCCATCGAGAGTACAAGACAAAGTATGGCCACAGTGAAGCACGTCGACTCCCACGCTCGAGATGGGCGTGGCTATAGTGCTCCATACAGACAGAGATCTCCGCACGACGGAGCACTGTGCCGTATCTACCCTGACGTTGCTCAGGGCAGGCGGAGCCATATTCCCCACGAAGGCCTATCAGTATGGCCCGCCAGAGGCGGGCCCAATTAGGCAGTGACCCCAAGGAAGACGGCGGAAGCTTGACCAGGCGGATTAGGGAGGGGCCGGCCTCCGGCAGGCGGCCGTCCCTTGTCCCGGGGCGAGCATGCCATTAAGCTGATACGACCAGGTGTGGCTACAGTGTCCTCCCACCAGGCGGCGGGACTGTAGCCATGCTAAGATGACCAAGCCCCCGTCACTAAGGACACGGCTACAGTGAACAGCCACCAACCAGTCGACAGGGCCCAACAGGCGGCAGGC
Organism: Triticum aestivum; assembly: GCF_018294505.1. NCBI lineage: Eukaryota > Viridiplantae > Streptophyta > Magnoliopsida > Poales > Poaceae > Triticum > Triticum aestivum. Next base: position 142,916,657 of record NC_057813.1, on the reverse strand, counting down.
CCCAACGGTCGGCGGAGAAGCCGGAGGCTGGAGACACTGACAGCCGGGCCCAGTAGCCAGCCAGATTACCATTGTACCCCTGGGGGTAGGTCTATATAAACCCCCTAGGCCACCCATGCAAAGGGTTCCCACTCCATTACAACTAGCCACCCCCCTAGAGCAGGAAGAGAGCTAGCCTTGCCTCCTTTTTCCTCTAGCGCACAGCTCGAAGAGCACCATTGTATCACTTGTGCCTTAGTGATCATGCAGAGATCCCGCAGAGCAGAACTAGGGGTGTTATCTCCTAGGAGAGCCCCAAACCTGGGTAAAGTACGCCGGCGTTCGTGTCTACGCCTTATCCCGCTTCCAGGCACCGGCGACGTTCTACTCGCTCCCACCATGATAAGCCATCCTTTGGCATATGTCGCACCCAACCACCGACATTTGGCGCCCACCATGGGGCAAGGTGCACCATCTCCCGGAGATCTGCTCTGGACGGGAACCCTATTCCTTCCTGGCAAGCAAAGCCAACCCAGCACGCCCGACGGCGTCAGCCCCGACGCGCTGCACGGCGCAGAGATCGTCTGCACGGCGAGCTGCCTCGCTGACCTCGTCGGCGAGATCAACCTCTTCGACGAACCGGCCTCTGACACGGGCACAAGCTGCCCTGAGAGCCGCCTCGTCAGCCTCCTCGACCAGCTCCATGTCGCTAGCGAGCCTGCTGTGGACCTGGAGTCCGTCAGCTCGACCGATCCAATGATCGTCGACTCCGACATGGCGTTGCTCGACGCATTCCCCACCGACATGGTGGTCTACGACGAGCCACCTTCTCGCGAGTACGGCGGTGGGAGCACCATCATGGAGGTACTCGTCATCAACAATGAAGGGCACTCGGACGGGCGTGCTCAAGATCCCCTCGACGCCGCTCTGCGCGACCTCACGGCGCCCATTCCCAAGGGCGCGGACGCTGAGGCGCTGGAGGCATGCCGCCTCCAGCTTCTCGAAAATGCTGGCCGCCTGGCCAGCATGCGCTGGCTTTCGGACGCCTATCAGCGCGAGATGGACCGGGCCGTAGGCGGCACGCCGGCTCCTGAGGGCCCTAGCCGCTTCGGCATAGTTCAGCAGCGTGGCGCGACCGTCGCCAGCATGTTTGGGGCAGAGCGCCCCGTCTACGCCATGCCTGCGGAAAACATCCGGGCCACCCAGGCGGTAACGGATGAGCTGGACAAATGCGATGGCGACGACCGCTGCCTCATGACGGAGCGAGTCCAGCAGCTCCTAGACGCGGCAGCCGCGCAGCACAAGGCCGCCTGCCGCGCCGGAGTCCCACCCGGACGAAACAACGAGCCGCCCCCACGACGAGATCATGGGGCGACCTCCTGGACGCTGACTGGTGGCGCCCGCGGAGGAAAGGGCAACAAGCCGGCTGCCAGCCGCAGTCAGACACACCTCTCCATCGAGCGGGACGAGGACGGCCGCCCTCGCGCAGTAGAGCAGCGAGGCGACTTGCCGCCTCCCCCGCCTCGTGGAACAAGATACCCCACTCTGCCTCCTGTCATGCATCCGACACTCAGTGATCGCCTTGGCCGTCGAGAGGGAGTCGGAGAGAATGATGGTCGCCATTGGATCGATCGTCTCAATCGATCCCTAGCGCTCGAAGAAGAAGACGCACTGGGCCCGCCCTGTTTCGGCCCTCGAATCCGAGATGAGCCCTTCCCTAAAGGGTTCACCCTCCCGCGAGACACACCCAAGTACACTGGCTCCGTGAAGCCGGAGGACTGGCTGGTCGACTACTCCACGGCCGTCAGTATAGCGAACGGAAACAAGCGCGTTGCCGTGAAGTACGTCCTGCTCATGCTTCAGGGCACTGCTCGGACGTGGCTCAACAGCCTGAAGCCCCGCAGCAACAACAGCTGGGTTGATTTCACCGAGGTCTTCATCCGCAACTTCACCAGCACCTACAAGCGGGCTCCCAAGCCCCGATAACTCTCGTTGTGCGTCCAAGGGCCCACGAAGTCGACTCGCGACTACCTCACGCGCTAGACCGAGATGCACAATTCCTGCGAAGGCGTGCATGAGGTGCAGGCGGTCGAGTACTTCACTGCCGGGTGCCGAGAGGGCACCCTCCTCAAGCACTGACTCCTCTGCAACGAGCCCGAGACCCTCGATGAGCTGCTGGTCATCGCCGACAAGCATGCCACGGCCGACTCCTCCATGAAGGCAGAAATCCTGGTTGATGCGTCTGGCAAGGTGGCCCCTCAGGCACCTCGGACTCCGGCTGGTGACACCAGTCGGCGACAGCAACCAGGAGATCACAAGCGGAAGGCCACCCAGCCGGCTTCCACCAGCCGGCAGGTGGCGACGGTCAAGGATCAGCAGCCAGAAGGGCAGCCGGCCCCCAAGCGGCAGAAGGGCGGCAAGACCAATTGGTTGCCTGCTTTCTCTTACGAGCAAACCTTGGATGCACCCTTCAAGTTCCATAGCAGAGCTAAGTCCTCTAACCACACCACTCGCAAGTGTCACTGGCTCACCAGAATTGCCAAGGGAGATGGACTCCTGCATCCTCCGCCTCCCGGACCGCCGCCTCCTCAGCCCCAGCAGCCGGCGGCCTGACCAGTCAGTGCCATACAAGACGAGTACCCGGAGGAGCACGGAGCCTATGTTGTGTTTACCAGCGTGGCCGATGACAGGCGCAGTAGACAGCAACAACAACAAGAAGTGCAAGCAGTGGCCTCCAGTACTCCAGAGTTCATGCATTGGTCCGAGAAGCCTATCAGTTGGAGCAGGGCTGAGGGAGTCCTGGACTAGGGGGTGTCCGGATAGCCGAACTATCATCATCGGCCGGACTCCAAGACTATGAAGATACAAGATTGAAGACTTTGTCCCGTGTCCGGATGGGACTTTCCTTGGCGTGGAAGGCAAGCTTGGCGATACGGATATGTAGATCTGCTACCATTGTAACCGACTCTGTGTAACCCTAGCCCTCTCCGGTGTCTATATAAACCGGATGGCTTTAGTCCGTAGGACGAACAATAGTCATACCATAGGCTAGCTTCTAGGGTTTAGCCTCCTTGATCTCGTGGTAGATCCACTCTTGCAACACACATCATCAATATTAATCTAGCAGGACGTAGGGTTTTACCTCCATCAAGAGGGCCCAAACCTGGGTAAAACATCGTGTCCCTTGTCTCCTGTTACCATCCGCCTAGACGCACAGTTCGGGACCCCCTACCCGAGATCCGCCGGTTTTGACACCGACATTGGTGCTTTCATTAAGAGTTCCTCTGTGCTGTCGCCATCAGGAAGGATGCCTTTTCCCGTCTTTAAAGACGGCGCCGTCGTCAAGGGAGCTTTGGCCGCCGGCCAGACTATCCGGCTAGGTGGTTTTCTTATGACCGCCTGTTCGGCCACCGCTCCGACAATGACCTCTCAGGTCATTAAAAGCGATCTTCATGTCAGCTCGGAATTCGCCGAGCAGCTAGATCCGATTGAGCTCTCCTCCGTAAATGGGCTCTTGGATCGCATCGCCACCCTGGGAGTCGTTACCGACTATGATCAGATTGGGCTTAAAACCGATCTGAGAGAAATTAACTCTCCCCAGGTTACCCACCACGTGGTTGTGGTAGAGGAACAATGCAGCGACTCTTCTTCTATGTTAAAAACCAACTATGTCCGGATTCCCGATCCCTCCATGCCGGATTCTCGTGGAGGGACCGACGCCAATCAAATACTGAACCTAAAGTCAGGCACCGGACCAAATTTGTTGGAAAGCATCCAACAAACCAAGCTTCCAAATCCAGAAGCCTCTTGGCCTTTGAGCCTCAGATCGGGCGGGGTTCCAAACTTAATTCCACCCGCCCACCCAAACATAAGCGATCTATCTCAAATACGGCAAGAGCCCGATGAAACAGTACATCATTACTGGGCCAGATTCCTCCTGGTTATGAACAGGATAATGGACTGCCGTGAAGAAATCACGATTTCAATTTTCTGCAACAATTGCATGGACAAGGGAATCATAAACGCCATCAGTCGTCGCGAAGTTACACGCTTCGCCGACCTAGCAACCATTGTACAAAAATACTGCACGATGGAGAGTGCTTGGAAAACCGAAACTAGGTTTTGGGACAATCCGGCCCTGAATACAGCCCCAGTCCGAAATAAAAGGGTGCGTCATACTCAAGCGCCCGGGTTAAAAACCAAGAAGCAAAAAACCCCTAAAGGGTACGGAACCGTACTGGAGGGATGGATCAACGGACCCTGCAAAATCCACAGTACAGAGGGCGCCACTCCAACACATAGCCTTCGAGCATGTTCGATACTACGGCAGGTGGCCAAAAGTGGCGAAGGCTTTTTAACCCCGGGCAACCAGCCCAGCAGTACCAGTACGGTATTAACAGTCTTCGAGACTTTCGCATCAAATAACATGCAGAAACAAACAATCCACAGCCTCGCCGAAGTCTACCAAGTAGTAACAGCAAATCCATGGAGCGACACGGCTATCACCTTCAACGCCAGCGACGAACCTAAATTCCGAATAGCTAGAGCACCAGTCGCATTGGTCCTCAGTCCGATAGTGGATGGCTTTCGTCTTACCAAGGTACTCATGGATGGCGGCAGCGGATTAAACCTCATCTACGAAGAAACCCTTCAAAAAATGGAAATTGACTGGAGCCGCATTGAGCGAAACAGCACAACCTTCAGGGGAATAATCCCTAGTCGAGAAGTACGCTGCACAGGAAAAATCACTCTAGATGTAGTGTTCGGCTCGCTGGACAATTACAGGTCCGAAGAGGTCACATTCCAAGTGGCCCCATTCGGCAGCGGCTATCATGCCTTGTTAGGGCGAGAGGCATTCAGAATCTTCCAAGCTATACCCCATTATGGGTACATGAAGCTCAAAATGCCCGGACCCAATGGAATAATCACTCTCGCCAGTGATCCAGATACAGCACTACGCGCTGAAAATAAGACAGCCGCACTGGCCCTAGAGGCATTATCCGAAGCCCTAGCGGCAGAGGAACTAACTACGATGCGCTCCATGGTGGATAGGGACGATGTGATACTCGATAAGAGGTCCAAGTCCACCTCTTTTAAACCAGCAGACGAAATAGTCAAATTCCAGGTCCATCCAACGGACCCCACAAAGACGGCCTCCATTGGGGCACAATTAAATCCTAATGTAGAAGCCGCACTACGAGAATTCCTTCAGGAAAATTGGGACATTTTTGCCTGGCACCCTTCAGACATGCCAGGAATCCCACGCAGGCTGGCAGAGCACAGCCTAAATATCCTAAAAGGATTCAAGCCAGTCAAACAAGCTCTTCGGCGATTTTCCGAACCCAAAAGACATGCAATGGGAGAGGAGCTAGCCAAACTCTTAGAAGCCGGATTCATCAGAGATATAAAACATCCGGACTGGCTAGCCAACCTAGTAATGGTACCAAAAAAGGACAAATCATGGCGCCTTTGCGTCGATTTCAAAGACCTTAACAAGGCCTGTCAAAAGGACCCTTTCCCTCTCCCTCGCATCGACCAAATCATCGATGCTACCGCAGGGCACGATTCATTGTGCTTCCTCGACGCATACTTCGGATACCATCAAATCAAGATGGCGGAAAAAGATCAGGCCGCAACGGCATTCATTACTCCATATGGGCAATTCTACTTCAACACAATGCCCTTCGGACTCAAAAACGCTGGTGCAACATATCAGCGCATGATTCAGACATGTCTGGCTACCCAGATAGTCAAAACAGTAGAGGCATACATAGACGATGTGGTCGTCAAGACCAAACACGTCGAAACTCTAGTAGACGACTTGAGGGTGACATTCGACAACCTCCGAGCATATGACATTAAGCTCAACCCGGAAAAATGCGTTTTCGGCATACCAGCCGGAAAGCTCTTGGGCTTCATTGTCTCCGGTAGAGGAACTGAAGCAAACCCAGCCAAGATCCGAGCTCTGTCATAATTGGATATCCCAAAAGACCTCAAGCAAATACAAAAACTAACTGGATGCGTGGCGGCTCTAAGCCGCTTCATCTCCCGTTTGGGAGAAAAGGCACTGCCCCTCTATCACCTCCTCCGGTGCACCGAACATTTCAAATGGACGGATGCTGCCACGGCCGGACTCGAAGAAATAAAGGTCGTATTGGCAACAAATCCGGTCCTGGCCGCGCCCAACCTGGGCGAACCAATGCTATTATATATCGCAGCAACACATCAAGTTGTTAGCGCGGTACTCGTCGTCGAACGAGAAACAGAAGGGCACAAATTCCCTCTTCAAAAACCAGTGTACTACGTATCCACTGTCATAACTCCATGCAAGTCCCGGTACCCACACTATCAAAAGATAGCGTACGCGGTGTTCATGGCATCTCGGAAGCTGCGACACTACTTTCAAGAGTGTTCCATAACGGTGGCCTCCGAAGTACCTCTCAACGACATTATAAACAATCGCGATGCGACGGGCAGGATTGCTAAATGGGCCATTGAGCTCTTACCATTTGACATAACCTACAAACCACGGCGAGCTATAAAGTCGCAGGTTCTAGCTGACTTCGTCGCCGAATGGACCAAAGCCGAACTCCCTAAAGAGTACGGCGCGTACTCCAATTGGATCATGCATTTCGACGGATCCAAAATGTTCGCGGGCTTGGGGGCTGGCATCGTCTTGACGTCCCCAACCAGAGACACAGTCCAATACGTACTTCAAATAATGTACATGGACTCCAACAACACAGCCGAATACGAAGCCCTTCAACATGGCCTCCGGATGGCAATCTCCATGGGCATTCAACGCCTAGAGGTACGCGGGGATTCAAACCTCGCAATATCCCAAGTAAATGGAGACTTTGACGCCAAAGATTCGAAAATGGCAGCCTACCGCAACGCCGTCCTAAAAATGTCAGCTCGGTTCGAAGGACTCGAATTCCATCATGTAGCCCGGGATAACAACCAGGCAGCAGACGTGTTGGCACGCATCGGCGCAAAACACGACGCCGTCCCTCCAAACATCTTCCTGGAATGGCTCTTTAAGCCATCCGTATTATGGTAAGAGGAGTCCGGAAATAACAATCTGGAACCAGCTGCATCACCTAACTAAGACCATTCTGACACAATCGGCGGCTCAGCCAATGAAATAACACCTTCAGCCCACGAAATAATGGCAGTAATTTCCCCGTGGACGGAACCATTCCTAGCCTACTTAATCAGGCAGGAACTTCCCGAAGACCAAAATGAGGCCCGCTGCATAGTTCGGCGATCTAAAGCCTACAAGGTCCATGAGGGAGAACTTTATAAGAAAAGCACAACCGGAGTCCTTCAAAGGTGTATCTCCGAAGAGGAAGGGCGAAATCTCCTGGCTGAAATTCACGCCGGACTTGGCGGGCACCATGCTGCAGCCCGGGCCCTTGTAGGCAAGGCCTTTCGTAGAGGATTTTATTGGCCAACAGCCCGGGCAGATGCTCAGGACTTAGTCCAACGATGCGTCGGTTGCCAGCTCTTTGCTAATCAGAGCCACATGCCACCCACCGCCCTCAAAACTATACCCATCACCTGGCCGTTCGCGGTCTGGGGGCTTGACATGGTTGGACCCCTTAAAGGGGGAACCCACAAGCACAAATACTTATTGGTCATGGTGGAAAAAATCACCAAATGGATAGAGGCCAAGCCGGTTAAAACGACAGAATTCGGACCTGTGATAGACTTCATATCCGGGGTAGTACACCGTTTCGGCGTCCCCCACAGCAACATCACTGATAATGACACGAATTTCACGGCCGACGAGGTTAAACTCTGGTGCAAAAACATGGGCATCATGCTCGACTACGCTTCAGTCTATCACCCCCAAACTAACGGTCAAGTCGAGCGAGCAAATGTCTAATCATGAGCGGCATTAAACCCAGACTAGTGCGGTCCCTCAAGGAATCTAACACACACTGGGTAGAGGAGCTCGACTCCATACTCTGGGGGCTGCGGACCATGCCAAACCGCACTACCAGATTCATACCATTTTTTATGGTATACGGCGCAGAGGCAGTTCTGCCCTGCGACATAATTCATGACTCACCTCGCGTGCGCATGTACGAAGAAATAGAAGCCGAGTTGGATCGGCAGGACAGTTTGGACGCCTTAGAGGAGGAGCGGGACGTGGCAAAAGCTCGTTCCGCATTCTATCAGCAGCAGGCTCGAAGATATCAAAGCAGAGAAGTACGGGCCAAAACTTACAATGTTGGCGAACTTGTTCTATGCCTGCCGGACAAGAAAAAGGACAAACTTAAGCCCAAGTGGGAAGGTTCCTTCATCATCGACCAAGTCCTGACCGGTGGAGCATACCGTCTACGTAACGCATCTAACAACCGACTCGAGCTGAACCCATGGAATGCAGCCCGTCTCCGAAGATTCTACGCCTAACGCCGGACTCAGAGTTCGTCTCACTCATCCGTCCACCTTTTTATATTTTCACTGTCTCTTGTCCTCCTCCTTCTTCCCACTTTTTTTTTCAATACCTTTGATAGGCTGATTTGCGCATTGTTTGCACACACTTGATGTGCTCCTAGCACTCATTATACCTGGGGGATTCTTCAACAGAAGCTTATTTATATGGGCTTCATGCCCACCACATGTGTCACACTTCCGCATGTACCTTTTGATCATCATTATATGCATCGATATGACTTAAGTTTTGGCCAAGCCGGGTTGCCTGGCTCCTGTGCTTACCCCTACGTTTCCGATTGTTCGGCTAGGAGGTAAAGGGAGCACCTCTGCGATTGTTACTGCCGGGTCAGCCGGATGTGTACCTCAAACTGGGTGAAGCTGAAGGCTAGCGTTCTTAAGGGAATATTCGGTCGGTGACCTGAAAGATGATTTATTACTTACTTATTTATCTGCCCCCAGATGCTTTTTCTGCTATTTTTGCAGTCCGGACATGCACTTTAGGGCATGCCTCCCAGGGAAAGGAACCCTTAACGGAACTATTCTCCCTGGAAGATGTTTCTTACTAACCATGTAATATAACATAGCTAGTTGGGCACTTGTCTGATAAAGCAATTATGACCCCTACGCCTTGTCTCCATGCATGCCCCGGTTCTTTTATAACCGTCAGGGTATTCGGACACACTCCGGACTGTTGGGTCCCGAGGTTGAAGCGAAAAGGTCCGCAAAGGCAAACGATCTACAATCCGGCTAGAAGGCATTTTACATGTCATTTTAAAATTACATCATCAAACTGACTGATTGTACTCCTCTTCAATCCCATCTAACAGGCCGTCTAATTTACAGTCCTGTTGGGAATATTTCGCGGCCAGCTCTACTTGGCGGTACATCAAGCTCACAGGGATCTCCTTCCCATCAGGCCCCGCAGGTCCGACCTCGGCCATGTTGTTTGGGTCAGCCTTCGGGTACCCTGTCTTCACCATGGCCCAGGCCTCCCTGGCGCCTTGACGGCAGGCCGATATCTTCCACAGACGGAGACGTCGCCGTACCCCCTGAAGCTTCTCACCAAGCCCTCCAAGGCCCTCAGGTAGGGAGACGGAAGGCCGTAAGGCCTGAACGACGCCACTCATCGCCTGCCGAACACGTTCAAGCAGTTGCACCAGCTCGGGAAGTTGGTCACCCGTTATACCAGGCATTTCCTCCATAGGGCGACCTGTGAGCACACCTACAGACATATTTCTGTCAACCGACTTACTCGCTGAACTCTTCTTTTCAAAAGAGTTTGCTCAAGCACTTACTATAGATGCCGCGACGAAGCCGCTGATTCTCCTTCAAGGAGCTAGACAGCTGGGCCTGAACACCTTTTAGCTCTTCTCCAAGCTGGGTGTGGGCATCTTGGAGTTTGTTCCTCTCCTGCTGCACCTTCATAAGCACCCTCTCGCCGGCCTTCAACTGGCGCAGTAACTGTTGCTTGTCCGGATCAGCTCCGGCAACATATGCAATATTATTGTCAGATTTATACGCACGCCGCACGCCATAAAACATTTTTGAAATATGTGTTACCAGAGGGGGTCTTTGTGTCTCCTCCTGCGGCGGTCAGTGCGGCCTCAAGTTGGGCCTTGCACTGTTGAAGCTCCTGGGACAGGTGGGTATTCTTCTCCGTAAGATCCTGCATAATAAATGATCCTTAAATCAGTTATTTTAACTATTTTAAGTCTCGGGGGCTACTGGCATATATAACTATTAAAATTACTTACCCGTATGTCCTTCACATACTGCTCCGTGGCTCTAGTTAAACCATCTTGAGCGGCACGGAGGTGCGCGTCTCCCGCATCAAAGGCATTCAACGCCTCCGGGGAGAAACACGCGTCACGAAGAACTGTCCAGCGACGCCTGTGATTCATGGCGCTCTCCACCTCAGAACGGGTGGCGGACAGCCTGTCGGCATCCTCCATTGGAGGAGCATCCGGCTCATGCCTTGTGTTCGCCTCCCCTTCCGGACCACGCGTTGGAGCATGGCTGGCGGAGGCTTGATTGGCAACCTCTCCGGACACTGTCCGGCGAGCGCTCTTTCTCCTGGAAAAGTTATGAGCATTAATATACCTCCTAGAGATCCTTCCCTTAAAAACAGCGGTGCGCCATACCGTTGCGGCGACGTTTCGATTCGTGTCGCACTCCTTTTCCGCCTGCTGGGCCAAACTGACCTTTGCTGGTCAGCCGCCGTAGGTTCAGCTTCTCGCTTTGAAGGCACCTCCTGCAAGACACAGTTGGTATACGGTGATCTGAAATACGCAAGGACGAAGTAATGGTGTCAGAACTCTGGTCATAATTACCTGAGAAGCCGGACATAATTCGGGGTAGTCAGCCGTAATGGCGACTAAAGCACTGTAAATGCTGAGTTGGTGGAACACCCCGTCGATTAGCTCCACCTTTATGTCCGGATCCTCTTCGGAGGCCGGATCAAGGGATCTTCCCGGATCCTCGGGTTGTGGAGCCGGACTGTGTATGCCCTCCACATCCCGACGCAGTTCCTGCGTCAAAGTCATAAAGTAAGGCATTTAACTTCGAAAGCACGGGTCGGATGAATAAACTTTCGCTTACCCAGCTCCGAGGGTTATTCATGGAAAACCCATTCAATGGTCTCGTCTGGAGAAAGTCCTCCTTCTCCCCCTTGTACAAGCCGGACAGGATCTTCACCAGATCCGCGGTCGATCCCGGCCCCTTGCGGCCATGATGGGTGGCGTCGTCCTCCCCGTTGAAATCCCACATAGGGTGGCCCCTATATTGGAGCGGCTGCACCCCTCGCATAATGCACGTCGCCATGATTCCAATCATGGTCAATCCAGAGTGGGCCAGTAACCTAACCCGGCCCATCAGATAATGGACGCTCCCATCATCCTCCCGTTGAGGGCTCCGCGGGCACCAACTCAGGCATTTCTTCAAGGCAGCATTGCTGAACTCCGGGAGGCCGATCCAAACTGGATCCGGCAAAGGGGCGTCCTCCATATAGAACCATTCCGAAGGCCAGTCTTTGGACGCCTTCTTCGGGGTGCCAGATGGATATCCGGTCCCGGCGATGCGCCATATTTCGGCTCTGCCCACTTGATATATCGACCCCTCATGAGAATGGGGTACGAGGCAAAACAATCTCTTCCACAGTGCAAAATGGGGCTCAATGCCCAAGAACAGCTCGCAAAGAGCTACAAAGCCCGCGATGTGCAAAATGGAGGCAGGTGTAAGGTGGTGAAGCTGGAGTCCGTAGAACTCCAGGAGCCCCCGGAGAAACGGATGTATGGGAAATCCAAGTCCCCTTATTAGATAAGGGACAAAGCATACCCGCTCTCCTTTGGAGGGGTTGGGAACGCTCTCCGCCTGCTTTCCACCCCTAAAGGTGGCCAGTCCGACTCGAACTGGAACCATGAAGGCTGGGGGAAGATATCCCTCGGTTTGGAGCGCCACTAGCTCGCTGTGTGGAACTGAGCATCTCCCCCAATCTCCTGGCTTAGGGCTGGGAGCGCGAGAGGAGGAGCCGCGTCGACTATCCATGATAGAATGGATTTTTGTCAGAGGCGCTTCGATGACTACTTGCGGAAGGAGGATGGTGTGAGTTGGATCTAGATCCTCGCCTCTCTTATAGGCGGCTCGTTCGCACGGCTAGGGGGGAAATGTAAAAATACCCTAGCTTTTCGCATTCATACGACATGTGGAAGAAGGCCATTATTGGGCGTAGAAGCCAAGGAGTGCAACATTTATAAGGAAGTCGGACACTATTCAACAGGAACATGAAATTTGAAGGAGAACCCGCCTTGCAACGCCGAAGACAATATACGCGCCGGACTCATCGTCATTGAAGCCTGGTTTGGGGGCAACTGAGGGAGTCCTGGACTAGGGGGTGTCCGAATAGCCAAACTATCATCATCGGTCGGACTCCAAGACTATGAAGATACAAGATTGAAGACTTCGTCCCGTGTCCGGATGGGACTTTCCTTGGCGTGGAAGGCAAGCTTGGCGATATGGATATGTAGATCTCCTACCATTGTAACCAACTCTGTGTAACCCTAGCCCTCTCCGGTGTCTATATAAACCGGATGGCTTTAGTCCGTAGGACGAACAACAATCATACCATAGGCTAGCTTCTAGGGTTTGGCCTCCTTGATCTCGTGGTAGATCCACTCTTGTAACACACATCATCAATATTAATCAAGCAGGACGTAGGGTTTTACCTCCATCAAGAGGGCCCGAACCTGGGTAAAACATCGTGTCCCTTGTCTCCTGTTACCATCCGCCTAGACGCACAGTTCGGGACCCCCTACCCGAGATCCGCCGGTTTTGACACCGACAAGGGCCGACCACCCGGAAGTGATGCCTTCCCCTGGTTCGTATGCCCTGGTCTTAGAAGCAACCCTTGCAACGGAGAGGCGGGCCGCCCGTTTCTCTAGAATCCTGATAGATGGCGGCAGCAGCATCAATATCCTGTACCGTGACACAATGGAGAAATTGGGAATCAAGCAGAAGCAGTTCACCCCCAGTCGGACTGTTTTCCATGGCATAGTCCCTGGCCTTTCCTGCTCACCAATAGGCAAGACCCAGATTGATGTCCTCTTCGGAGACAAGAATCACTTCCGCCGAGAGTTAGTTTGGTTTGAAGTGGTGGACCTTGAGAGCCCCTACCATGCCCTGCTTGGCCGGCCTGCTCTTGCCAAGTTCATGGCGGGCCCCCACTATGCCTACCTCAATATGAAGATGCCGAGTACCAAGGGAATCCTGACAGTAGTCGGAGACTACAAGAGATCGATCACTTGCACTGCAGATAGCAGCCGGCTGGCCAAGTCCCTCGTGATTGCTGCCGAGAAGCGGCTCCTTGACCGGGTGGTGGCGTTGGCAGGCAAGAAGCCGGAAATGTCACCCATCCCCCAGGAGTCGGAGGTTGAGGGCTCGTTCAAGCCGGCTAAGGAAACAAAGAAAATACCCTTAGACCCGGAGCACCCGGAGAGGCACGCTGTCGTAGGCACATGCCTTGACAGCAAATAGGAAAGCGAGCTCATCAATTTCCTCCGTGAGAATCAGGATATCTTTGCATGGTCTCCCAAAGACATGCCGGGTGTTCCGACGGATTTCGCCGAGCACAAGCTACATGTCCGACCTGACGTCAAGCCGGTCAGGCATCCCTTGCGCCGCCTGTCGGAAGAGAAGAGAAGAGTTGTCGGAGAAGAGATATCCCGGCTCCTAGCAGCCGGATTCATTATGGAAGTATTCTTTCTAGAGTGGCTGGCCAACCCAGTCCTAGTGTTGAAAAAGAACAAGCACTGGAGCATGTGCATTGACTACACCAGCCTCAACAAAGCCTTCCCCAAAGATCCCTTTGTTCTGCCGAGGATTGATCAATTAATAGACTCTACAGCCGGATGCGAGTTGTTGAGTTTCTTGGATGCATACTCTGGGTATCACCAGAGAAAACTGAACCCGGCCGACAGGCTGAAGACCGCCTTCATCACGCCATTTGGAGCCTTCTACAACCTGACCATGACGTTCGGCTTGAGAAACACCGGCGCCACTTTCCAGCGTTGCATGCAGAAGTGCCTCCTCAAGCAACTCGGCAGAAATTCCCATGTATATGTGGATGATGTGGTGGTGAAGACGGAGAAGCATGGCGCACTGTTGGAGGACCTCAAGGAGACCTTTGAGAACATGCGCCGATTCCAGATCAAGCTCAATCCGGAGAAATGTGTCCTTGGAGTACCAGCCGGCTAGCTCCTTAGTTTCCTGGTCTCAGAGCACGGCATAGAGTGCAATCCCGTGAAGATCAAAGCAATTGAGATGATGAAAGTGCCCACCCGCCTGCTGGACATGCAGAAATTTACCGGCTGCTTGGCGTTAGTCAGTCGTTTCATCAGTCGGCTGGGCGAGAAGGCCCTTCCCCTGTACCAACTCATGAAGAAGACCACTTTTTTCGAGTGGAACAACAAGGCGGATGAAACATTTCTCCAACTCAAGAAGATGTTGGCAACCCCGCCTGTCCTGGTGGCTCCGACTGAGAAGGAGCCCATGCTCCTCTACATTGCAGCCACCAGTCGGGTTGTCAGCATAGTCATGGTGGTAGAGCGCAAGGAGAAGGACAAAGCATTGCCGGTCCAGAGACTGGTGTATTACTTGAGCGAAGTATTGTCCGCCTCCAAGCAAAACTACCCCCACTACCAGAAGATGTGTTACAGTGTGCACTTCGCCGCCAAGAAGCTGAAGCCCTACTTTCAAGAGCAACCAATAACTGTTGTCTGCACAGCTCCACTTGCTGAGATCATTGGGAGCCGAGATGCTTCTGGCCGAGTGGCCAAGTGGGCTATTGACCTGGCCCCTTATACCATCTACTACCAGCCTCGCACCGCCATCAAGTCACAAGTGTTGGCCGACTTCCTTGTCGATTGGTCCGAGACCCAATATTTGCCGCCTGCACCAGACTCCACTCATTGACGGATGCATTTCGATGGTTCGAAAATGCGCACTGGCCTGGGAGCCGGGCGTCGTCCTCACCTCTCCCAAAGGCGACAATCTCAAAGACGTGTTGCAAGTACACTTCACCGCCTCCAACAACATAGCATAATATGAGGCACTCATACATGGGCTCCGGCTTGCCAAGGAACTCGGCATCCGCCGGATCTTGTGCTACGGTGACTCCGACTTGGTAGTCCAGCAGTCGTCAAGCGACTGGGATGCCAAGGATGCAAACATGGCAAGCTACCGCTTCCTCGTGCAGCAACCCAGCGGATACTTTGATGGGTGCGAGTTCCTTCACGTGCCAAGAAATGACAACGAGGAAGCAGATGCTCTAGCACGGATTGGCTCCACCCGACAAGCAATACCAGCCGGTGTCGCCCTACGATGCCTTCTGAAGCCGTCTGTCAAGCCGTCTCCTGATTCAGACTCCATCTTTGTGCCGGCCCTTCCCGAAGCAGTCAGATCCGACTTGAGGGCCCCAAAGGGCGGCACGGGGATCTCGACAGGCGGCCCAGGGACTGCTACAGCCGCGCCCGGCCCGGGGACTTCAGAACCCGGCCCTGGGACTTCAGAACCCGACCTGGGGACTTCAGCTGTCGGCCCGGGGACTTCTCCAACATAGCAGGCGGAAGCAGCTGCCAACCCGCCGCCTCCCCTCCCAACCGCCCTGATTCAAGTTGCAGTAGTCGCAGTCGAAGAAATTGCGGCGCCCTCATGGGCCCAGCCAATCCTCAAGTTCTTGCTGAATAAAGAGCTGCCAACCAATGAAGTCTCAGCCCGACAGGTGCAGAGGCGACCTGCAGCTTACACCATAGTCAACAGAGAGCTGGTGCGACGAAGTGTAACAGGGGTTTATCAGCGGTGTGTGGAGTCGGACCAAGGCCAAGCAATACTCAGAGATATCCACCAGGGCGAGTGCGGCCACCATGCGGCTTCAAGATCACTTGTGGACAAGGCTTTCCGCCACGGGTTCTTCTGGCCGATAGCCTTGGAAGAGGCCAAAGAGCTAGTTCAGAAGTGTCAAGGGTGCCAGAGGTTCCGCTCCAAGCCTCACCTGTCGGCTTCTTGTCAGGACCCCGACTCAAAGCCACACCAATCTAGCATGTAACACCTCATATCACTTTGCGGCCTCACGCACGGTATTCCCATGGGTGTCACCTTACCTTGCCCGGGACCGTTTGCGTCTTTTGGCACACGTATATGATAGTGTCGCTGGCATCCATATGACAAGGAGCCCGGGCTGACATGGCTAGTCATAAACCCAAAGTGGCACTAACTTACAGGGACAGGCATACATGACCCAGCAACGAACATGTCAGTCATCAGCGAGTGAATACAGGCTGTAGCAACTGGGCTAGCAGGACTCCGGTAAACCGGGCTGTAGCAGGCTAACATGACTCCAGTAGACACCGCGTGACATTTTCCCGAAGGGACAGACACGGGAACGAAGAAGGACACATGCCGGCCAGCCTAAGTGTTCCGGAGCAGTAGCAAGCTACCAAGGCTTAGTGGAAGCACTAGGAGACATTTCCCGGTAAGAGAGGCTACCAAGGATAAACAACTAGATAGTCAGATCCCACACATACCAAGCATTTCAATAGCATACACACAATATGCTCGATATGTGCAAATACAACATGGCATCAAACATGACTCTACAACTCAAGTATTTATTCAATAGGCTCCAAGGAGCGAGATATTACAAACATGGGTCTCATGACCCAACATACAGAGCATACAAGTCAAAGCACAAGCGGAAGCTTAACATGTCTGAGTACAGACATCTTCAAATGAAAAAGGCCGAAAAGCCTGACTATCTACCAGATCCCGCCGAGGGCACAAGATCGTAGCTGAGGTAACAAGCTAAACGTCGAAGTCCATGTGGAACTACTAGTGAGACTGAAGTCTCTCTGCAAAAACATAAAATAGGAAAACGTGAGTACAAATGTACCCAACAAGACTTACATCAGAACTAACTACATATGCATCATTATCAACAAAGGGGATGGTGGGGTTTAACTGCAGCAAGCCAGCTTTGACTCGGTGGCTATCCTGAACTACTACTGCAAGTAACTCTTTTGAAGTGGCGCACACGAGTCCACATATTCACCAACCAATACACCACTATGGATATGCTCCCGTCTCCCTACGAGAACGCCAGCCATAGCACTCACGCTTATCTTGCGCATTTTAAAGTATCCACTTTCACTTGTCTATGAACTGTTATAGCCAACCCAGAAGTCCTTTACCGCAGACACGGCTATTCGAATAGATGATGTTAACCCTGCAGGGGTGTACTTCTTCACACACGCTCTCACCACTTACCGCCGTTTACACGACATGTACTCGGCAACCCTCAAGCGGAAGCGCAACGAGGGTGTCGGCCACGACCTACCTAAACACTCAAGTCTCTAGTCCAGGTTTATCGCCTATTCAGGTTCCATCCGCAGGGACTCCGGCCGAGGTTTCCACATACGGCCCCGAACGATGTGTACAGTGTTCCGTGACACCAAACGGGCGCCCAGCATACCCGGCCACGTGCCTACCGCATCATAGCCCACCCCTCGGGTCAGCGCTGCCCACGGCCTCCAGCATACTACAAACACCAGAAACTACTTGCAACTCCTGGACAGAGAACAAGGGTGATTAAGAAGCCGAGAGGGTCCATTGGTTTCGGGCCCAATGCGTGGTAGTAATTGTTTCATGGATCACAAACACAGAACTCAGTTCCTAAGGACGGCTTCAGTGAGACAACCCACCATGTACTCCTACATGGCCTCTCACTGCTACCTTTACCAAATCGTGTTCACACACTTAGCTCACACATAGTAGGACATGTTCACACACCTCTGATTCATCCCCGATGAATCAGACCTGACTCAACTCTAAGCAGTAGCAGGCATGACAAACAAGCATGAATGCGTAGGCACAACAGGGCTCAAACAACTCCTACTCATGCTAGTGGGTTTCATCTATTTACTGTGGCAATGACAGGTCATGCAGAGGAAAAAGGGGTTCAGCTACCGCAACAAGTAACAAATGAATCGTTGTTGTCCTAATGCAGTAAAAGAAAGCAGGAGCGAGCGAGTGGGATTGTATCAGAATGAACAAAGGGGTTTTGCTTGCCTGATGGAGTGGTAGTAGGATACTGCCCTTCAGTCGGATAATCGTGGGTATCCTCAGAGGCAGAACCTACCGCGAAAGATACATTGAACACAATCAACACATGATGATATGCAACAATATGATGCATGCTATGACATGGCAATATGAATGTGTTTTGGGCTAATGCAAGCTAGAACAGATTGAAATGAGTCCATTTGAACCAAAGATTCAAATGCAAACCTATTATATGAAGTCATAAAGGTGCATTAATTTGTTTCATCTAAACAGCAGGGTTAAGTTGCTCTAACATGCACTAAACTAGTACAGATGGATAGATTGGATTTTTCTGATCATTTTTCATATATAAATTATTTCATTTGGAGTTACGGTTGATTTTCTATGATTTTTAGAAGTTTGTACTATTTTCTGGAATTTTCTGTATAAGAAAAATTCCAGTAATTGAATTAGTGCGTCAGCACTGCGTTAGGGTGACGTCAGCGGTTAACGGGGCGGTCCAGGTCAAACTGACCAGTGGGTCCCGTCTGTCAGTAGTTAGTTAAACTAACTAAATTTAGTTAGCGCTAACCCTGGGTTAGTTAGCAGGGCAGGCCCCACCTGTCATGGACCAAAGGGTCAAACTGGGCCCACCCGGTCAACTTGGTCAGCGGGGTCAAACCTGTCGGACTTGGTCCACGGTTCGTCGCCGGTGAAGCCCGAGACGGCGGAGGGGGTCAGAATTTTCCCACAGTCGACCAAACCGACCGCGGTTTGGTCCTACGCATAGCTGGGGCTCACGCGCGTCTAGTAGGCCAAGCGGGAGGAGCTGGGGTGGTCTGAGTCGACGGCGGTGAGCACGAATGCGGCGGCCGGAATTTGGGTCTCGGCGGTTTCGGTGTTGCGAAGCACGGTAGGAGCAGCTGGAGGGGGTTTTGGGCTTCTGGCGTTGCGCTGAGCAGGGCTATGTGCTCGGTTGCAGCTCTATGTGACAGTGGCCACGGTGGCGACATGGCCGGCGGAGCCGAACTCTCGGGCCTGATGGAAACGGCGGCTAGAGAGGGAAATAGAGCACGGGGATAAGGGGGAGAGGCAGCGAATCTCACATGGATTCCAATGGAGAGATCAGCAGGCTCGGGGAGGCACCGTGGATGACGGATGGGCGCCGGCGATCTCGGTTGCCCGAGGTAGAAGACGACCGCGGTGACGATGTTCGGGGGCGTCCGGTGCTGCGTGGCTCGGCTGAGAGGACGAGGGCGACGAGGCGGAGCTCTTGAGCCAGTCAGGGAAGTTAGGGAGAGGCGGTGGCCGCGGTGGTGCACGTCGGCGGCGGCGGGCGTGTTCGGCTGGTGCGAGGGAGAGAGCCAGAGGAGGGGAGGAGGTCCAGCGATATAGGGGAGAGGTGCAGAGGGTCGAGGGGGGTGTGTGGCGTCATGGGGGCGTCCAGGCCCTTGGCGGCAAGCAGGAGGTGGCGGGAAGACGTGTCCGCGGTCGCTCGCGTGCGGGCGCGCAGCTGCTTCAGGGCGAGGGGAGGAAGACGACGGAGGTGCTGCGGTGGTGGGCTGGGCCAGTTGGCTAGGCCGCCAGCTGGGCCGGCCAGGTGGGCTACACGGTTGAGGCCAGGTAAGATTCTCTCTCTCTCTCTCTTTTATTTATTTTTTCTGTTTTCTATTATTCTGTAGTCTTTAGGGCTTTATTTAAAATACTTAAACAGATCCAAAAATCATGAAACTAATCATGGCTACTTTTTAGAATATATCAAACAGTAAATATTTTACTTTATGATTATTTGAGCATTTAAAATATTTTATAGTATTTAAATGCCCAAATGAAAATACCATATGATTTAATTCAGAGCCCAAATATGTCATGGAAAAATGTGCAACACCTGTGGTTACTGTTTCCAGTATTTTCCAGAAATGATGAACATTTTTGAAAGCCATTTGGATTCGCTGAAATTATTTTAGTTGAACCTAGTGAATTCCTTTGATGCTAGGGTTTAGGCAATCCCTATTTCAAGTTTTCAAAAGAATTTAAACATGATGCATGGAAGCTAAAGCAAAGACAAGCAAGGCCTGAACTGGGGATGTGACACTTCTGCACTCAAGACCATCCCCAAAGCCTGGCCCTTCGCTGTATGGGGACTGGATATGGTGGGACCATTCATAACGGCCCGCGGTGGCATGACTCACTGGTTGCTGTGCACAAGTTTACCAAATGGATAGAGGTAAAACCAATCAAGAAGCTGAATGGACCGACTTCCGTGACTTTCATCGCCGGCATCACCACGCGATATGGCATCCCACACAGCATCATCACCAACAACGGCACCAACTTCGCTAAGGGAGCCTTGGCTCGTTTCTGTGCAACACAGGGCATCCGCTTGGACTTAGCGTCCGTTGCCCACCCACAGTCAAACAACGAAGTGGAGCGTGCAAACGGCCTCATTTTGTCCGGCCTCAAGCCCCGACTGGTCGAGCCTCTGGAGCGCTCGGCCGGCTGCTGGCTCGACGAGCTGCCGGCCGTCCTCTGGAGCCTGCGCACAACTCCAAACAAGTCAACATGCTTCATGCCTTTCTTCCTCGTCTACGGTGCCGAAGCCATCATCCCGACGGATATTGAGTTCGACTCCCCAGGAGTCACCATGTACACCAAGGCAGACGCCAAGGAGGCACGAGAAGACGATGTCGACTTGCTGGAGGAAGGCCGTCTGTTGGCACTCAGCCGGTCGGCCATCTACCAGCAGAGTCTGCGCCGATACTACAACCGTAAGGTGAAGCCAAGCTCCTTCCTGGAGGGAGACCTTGTGCTCCGACTGATCCAGCGAACAGCTGGACAGCACAAGCTCTCGGCACCTTGGGAAGGCCCTTTTATCATCAGTAAGGTGTTGGGCAACGATGCCTACTATCTGATTGATGCCCAGAAGCCCAGAGCGTGCAAGAGGGATGATTCAGGCAAGGAGACGAATAGGCCATGGAACGCAAACCTCCTCCGAAGGTTTTACAGTTGAAAGCAATATGTATCACGCTACCTTTTGTACTATGTATAAAGACTCCGGGTCCCCCGAGAAGAGCTCGGGGACTGCCCTCTTTTATCTATATGACAAGCGTCATATTTATGAGAATGTATAGCCCATCCTTTCCGCCTGGCACCGCGTACGACCAGTCGGCCCAGAGCCTCACCGCCTTCTACAATATGCCGCCTCCTGCAGCCGAAGAAGTAGTGTGTCGGCACCAAAAACTCCCTTTGTCAGAAGCAACAGATCGCAGAGCGACTGCATGGAGGGCAAAGGTTGTAAAGAGGTGCCCCACACGAAAGAACGACTAAGGAAAAGCACGCATATAGTAGAGGGCGGCATCGCACTTAGCCGCCTGGCTGCTTGGCAGCCAGACGGCCGGCCTCCGCCTCTATTACCAAAAAAACTCCGAATGGCTAAGTCCTAGCCCCCTTCACCAATGGCTAGAACGCTCAAATCAGCCATGGTCCGCAGAGCGGCCGCCCGACTGGTGAAAGCAAAGCCAAAGGGTTGGCGGCAAAGGAAAATAGCCAAGGAGAAAAACGGAAAAAGACTGGAGGTCGGCACAGCAAGCACGAGCAATGATAAATATTTACATGGATAAAGGCCTCTGGCTAACATTCAAACAGAGTTTTTGATATACACCCCGAGGGTGGAATTGCGCGAATTTAACAAAAAGTTCATAATGGCAAGTGGAAAGCAGATAAACCCTAAGGACTAGCAGAAGACTCCGGCTGGGTGGTGCCGGTTGGCACAACGGAAGACTCCGGCTGGACGGTGCCGGCTGGTGCAGCAGGAGGCTCCGGCTGGGCGGTGCCGGCTGGCGGGGCAGAAGGATCTGGCTAGATGGTGCCGACTGGCGTGGCCAAGGACTCTGGCTCGACGCTGGAGTCGGTCGCACCATCTGGCGCAGTAGGCGGCTCCGTTTGGACAGAGGGATCGCCAGCAGCAGGCGGGGCGGCGGAGGACTGGAGGACGAAGTCAGTGGCATCCGTCGGAGGAACGGGTGGCTGGTCAGTCCCCTCCTAGCCACCTCCAGCAGCAGGCGACACCTCGGCGCGTGGCTCGTTGCTTGAGGCCCTGTCGGCTGGGGCTGACCGTCCGCTCCGACCTCCGGCATGTCGACGTCGCTCTCCTTGTCTTCCTCCTCCTCCTCCTCTCCGTCTTCCCCATCGTCGCTGGAGTCGATGACTTCAGCTAAATCCTCGCTGTCCTCCGGGTTTAACTCGAGCCACTCGTGCGGAGCTTCACCGCCTACCTCGACCACCTCCGGGACAAAGACACTGGTGTCAGTGAAGTCGGCGATCGCCGCCACCCTGTTGACAAGATCAGCTTCCACTGCCACAAGCTCCTCCTGCGCCTCCAGTCAGAACATGGCTAATTGGGCTAGATCTAGCCCAGGGTAACACGCCTTGACGAATTCCAAGGCCCGGCGCGCCCCTGCTCGGGCTGCTGAGCCTTTCCAGGCTTCCAGGCGGCCGGCCGCCACCTCCAGCCAGTCGGCAGTCCGACTTGGGGTGCATGGGGCCGGCAAGCCTGGCCAGAGGGCGGAGACCGCCTGGGCTCCGACGCGCTAGAGGCGGCACAACAAGCGGTGAGCAGGCCGAAGCCGGGCCTGAATGCCGAGGACTTGTTCGCCAAGAGTCCGCGGGGCATCAGCGGCGATCTGCGCACCCTCCACCCTTTGCTCCTCACGCTGGGCCTCGATCATTTGGATCATGGCCACAGCATGGCCCGGGAAGAAGTCTGTTCGGGCAGAAGAAGAAAAAGGCCAAGGCTATAAGCACAGGCCGACAGCTCAAAACAAGAAACCAAGAAAATAAGGCTTACCATCGACCAAATCTTCGATGCTACTAAAGCAGACCATCACCTAGACCTCCTTGTTAGCCCAGGCGGAGCGCTCGACCTCAAACTCAGCGAGGAGGCTGGTCTCCGTCATCTCCGCCTTTAGCTGGGCCACCTTGAGGGTATCCGCCTGCTCGGCAAGTTGGGCGACCAGGCGGTCTCGCTCCTCTGCCAGCTTGCTGCACTCTGCCTCCTTGCCACGCAGGGCGGTGTTGGCTTCACCCAGCTGCTGCTGCAGAGTGGTGTTAGCTTCTGAAGAAACAAAGAGAAATAAAAAGCATCAGTCAAGCGGACGAGACAAAGAAAAGAAACAACCCAGGAGATTTGGCCCGACTGCTCAGCAGTCGGCACGAACCTCGGGGACTACAGCCTGCGGGTGCGCCAGCGCGCCCCCACAGAAAAGAAGTAATTGGTAGAGGAAAGAAACAACTAAGGAGATTCAGCCTGACTGCTCAGCAGTCGGCCCGAACCTCGGGGACTACAGCCCGCGGGTGCGCCAGCGCGCCCGCGCGAAGAAGGAAGAAGGAAACTTACGCCGGCTCTCGTCCAGATGGGCCGTCTGCGCCTCCAGCTTCCGGACCTTGGAGTTGTAGGCAGTCGCGCGGAAGTTGTGATAATCCTGCAGAAGAGACATCAAAGAAGTCAGCAGTCGACAGTCGCAAGATGAAGTTCTGACCCGCCTGCTCAGCATCCGGCCCGGAACTTGGGGACTACACCCAGTGGGTGCGCTTGCGTGCCCCCACAAGAGAAGCAAAAAAGATCATTCGAAGAAAAGAGCCAAGGACAACTCACGCGGATGGAAGTGCGCGACTCCAAGTAGGCCTCGTTGCAGCGCCTAAGGGCCTCCCCCTCCGCCTGGAGCTTGGCCTGGACATCAAGAGACGCCTGGTTTAGGGCACTAGTCCCACCCTTGTGTATCCAGCCTACGAGTGTGGCGCTAGTCGCCTCGGTATCAGGGGCCGACGAACTTGCAGTGCCAACCACCTATGACTGCGGCGCTGAGGCTGCCTTCTCCAGACGACGACGCGCGGGTGGACGGACCGCAGGGATCAGGTCCATCACCACCAAACTTACGACCGGCGGCGCCACCGGCTGCTCATCCTGCAGCTTGCTGGCCGGTGGGGGTGGCGGCACGAAGACGTCCGGCATGGCCACGTCGCCGCCTTCCTGCTCCTAGATCGGGTAGTCGCTGCCTGCTCCTCTGACCGTCGCCTCGAATTCAGGCGGAGGCGGCGCGGTGTTCAGGGGCGCCACAAGCAGCGGCTCTTGGCGGCGTGCGGCCTCCGCGAGCTGCTCCCTCTCCGCGGCCTGGGCTTCCGCCTGCGCCAGCGCCCTCTCGGCGGACGCGGCGGACAAGGCCACCTGCTCCCTGGCCAGGCGGGCGGCCTCTTCTTCGCGCGCCTCCCGCGCGTTCCGCTCTGTCGCCTCCCGGAGGTCGGCAGCCGGGTCGATGCACCGACTGGTCGAGGAGGTCGTTGCCGACCTGAGGACCGAGGCGGCGCTCGAGTTCTCGAGGGTCAGCGGGGCCCTAAAACAAGGAAACAAGTCGGAAGGCGTTCACACCAGAATGACAAAAATACAAGGAGTAAAGGAAGGATACTTATGCCGACACCATAACAGGCACCTTCGGCTGCCTCTGATACTGGGCCGCCTTGGCCGCGGTTTCTTTCTGCCTGGTCGCCGCGACTGGGTTCTTGGGCTTCTTCGGAGCGCTGCCAAACAGGGTCGCACCCTGTTTCCGCTTGCACTTTCCGCCTTGAGCGGGTGGTCCAGAAGAGGGGCCGGCGCTGGTGGTGGTGGAGCTCCGGGCAGGGCTCGGCTCGTCTTCATCTTCGTCGTCGTCAGGCCAAGCCTCCACGCCGCCGCCTCCCTCGGAGCCGCCTGCTCCACTACCGCCGTCCGTCTGCCCCCACCGCCTGTCGTGTCGTCAACCAAGGCGGCTGCCCCCAAGTCAGGGTCGTCCAGATCGCTCTCCGCCCTGTCTGCCTGGAGGGCATCACCCGGCCCCAGGAGGGCGGCCATCGCCTCGGACATATAAAGATGCAACCAAGGAGGGCGGCGTCATAAAGAGAAACAAAGCTGAAGGAAACAGTTCGAAAGACCAAATGAAGAGACTTACAGTCGGGGGCGGGTTGTGGCGGGAGTATGGCCGCTTCCCGTACCGCCACTCCACCTCCGACACCTTGAGGTCGGAGATCTCGTTCACCATCCGTGAAACTTCAGCAGGCGGCATCCCCTTCGTGCACAGCTGGCACGGATCGCGATGTCCGCCCATCCGGAAGATCGGATGAGGGCGGCTCTGGAGCGGGAGGACCCGACGCTCAACGAAGGCAATGAGGAGGTCGGAGGCTATGAGGCCCTCCGCCTCCTGGACCACTCGGAGTCAGACGATGGCGGCCGCCGCGTCCGCTGACACCGGCTTCGGCTTGTACTTCCAGGAAGTGCGAGCTCCGGTGGGGGGGCGGCCTCGTAGGCCCGCAGGTTGAGGAAGTCGGCAGCCGGGTCCACGTTCTCGATGTAGAAATAGGACTGCTATCACATCTTCACCGACTGTGCCAGCTTGATGACGTGGAAGGCGTTCCGTTTTGCCGGCCGGTGCACGGCAACGAAGCCCCCGCACTCGGCCGCCGTCTCCTTGGCAGAGGTGCCGAGCTTTCCATAAAAGAATGCTGCCCATAGCTCGATGGTGGGGAGGATGCCGAGGTAGACCTCGCACGCCGTGACGAAGGTGGAAAGCAGAGTCACAGCATTGGGCGTGAGGTGGTGAGGTTGAAGATTGTAGAAGTTGAGGAAGGAGCGGAAGAAGTCGCTCGCCGAGAGGCCAAAGCCATGCAGGAAATGTGAGCGGAAGACGACCCGCTCGCCGTCCTGCGGCACCGGCGAGATCTCCGTCTCCGCCGGCACCCGCTCCTTGACGAAGGCCGCGCTGGGCATCCGGCGCGTATCGCGGAGGAAGGAGATGTGATCCTTGATCACAGTAGATCCGTCCTAGTCTCCCATGGCTCCGGCTGGCGGAACGGAGAGGAGAAACGCACCGGCGGTGGGCAACGGCGGCGGCGTTGCGGCAGCAGCAGCAGCGGAGGATGAGAATAGGAAGAAGATGAGTGGGAGGGGGCGCGAGAGCTCTGCCGGACCTTCCCCCCTCCCTACTTATAGCGCCTGGGCTGTGAAGCCGAGGGGACGGGACGTGGGGTCGTGGGATTAACTGCGCCCATGTCCCCCCAACCCCCGTTTCCTGCACGCATTTACCACGTCGTAAAGGATCATGGGAAAGGCAACCACCCCCTTCGGCGCAGTGGATCCGCCCGGTCGCCGAGACACGGTAGTGGCGGGCCCGGCCCTGTGTCACGTCCCATATGAAACATGGAGTGGCAGGCTGACCCAGCTGACGCGCGCCACGTGGCGCGTCCGTGGCGGGTGGCGGCCTGGAAAGCTTAGCAGGCACGCCACCTAAACTCCCGCCCTGAAGTTAAAAAAACCAACGGTACAAACTCCCCCTGCTAGGCTGGTGGCATAGCAGGCCGACACCTTACCGGAGCCCGGTGAGGGTGGAAGCCGCTGAGGCTTCGCAGCCCCTCGACCACGGCGCCTCACCGGCTTCGGGGACTACTGTCGGAGTAATGGGCCACAGGTAGGCTCACCCGAGTCCCATGATTTATCAAGACTTTGGGCTCGCTCTGCCTGGCTGGGCCCCAAGCTGAAGCTCCGCCCTCTGGGGCCGGCTGGCTCAGCGGCCGGCTGCCAGAGGGCGGTCGACCCGAGACTACGACGCTCCGAGTGACCGGCTCCTGGCGGCCGCCCTCCAGAGAGGGCGGCAACGGGCAGGCGACCACCTCACGACTACGGGGGGCCGAGCTCCCATCGAGAGTACAAGACAAAGCATGGCCACAGTGAAGCACGTCGCCTCCCACGCTCGAGACGGGCGTGGCTATAGTGCTCCGTACAGACAGAGATCTCCGCACGACGGAGCGCTGTGCCGTATCTACCCTGACGTTGCTCGGGGCAGGCGGAGCCCTGTTCCCCATGACGGCCTGTCGGTACGGCCTGCCAGAGGCGGGCCCAATTAGGTAGTGACCCCAAGGAAGACGGTGGAAGCTCGACCAGGCGGATTAGAGAGGGGTTGGCCTCCGGCAGGCGGCCGTCCCTTGTCCCGGGGCGAGCACCCCATTAAGCTGATAAGACCAGGTGTGGCTACAGTGTCCTCCCACCAGGCGGCGGGACTATAGCCATGCTAAGATGACCAAGCCCCCGTCACTAAGGACGCGGCTATAGTGAACAGCCACCAACCAGTCGGCAGGGCCCACCAGGCGGCGGGCCCCAGCGGTCGGCGGAGAAGCCGAAGGCTGGAGACACTGACAAGCTATCCTTTGGCATATGTTGCACCCAACCCCCGACAACAAACAAGAAGAGCATGATTTCACTTTAATAGTGACCTCCTTAAACTCAACCTTTAGCTCCACTAGGATGAGGTCTGCATGGAGTTCCATGATTAAATTCATGCGCCTTTTTCTGCAGTTCACCTGAAATGAAGCAAGATTGCATCATTCAGCTAGCAAGAAGTACTTGCTCTCGTGAGTTGGCAGGTTCTTCTTTAGTAGTTGCACTAAAATTGAGGAACATTAAGGTTGGATGTCCGGCTCATGTAAGGTGCAACTATAATTTTCTTATCCTTTTGTGCAGTTCCACTAAAGTAAAGTGCCATTGTGGTGATAGTGAAGGCTCCATCTTGCAAAGGCTCATAAAATGTTGCACGAGATTACCAGCAGAACTTGACAGAGATTT
The DNA here is from genome assembly GCF_018294505.1 of Triticum aestivum. Classification (NCBI taxonomy): domain Eukaryota; kingdom Viridiplantae; phylum Streptophyta; class Magnoliopsida; order Poales; family Poaceae; genus Triticum; species Triticum aestivum. The sequence goes on along the minus strand of NC_057813.1, from coordinate 142,889,005 downwards.
TGGAAACTCCAATCACCATTTTGTGTGCAGTTCCACCAAAATTGAGAGATGTTGCCCACGTGACATTTTAGTTGAACTGCACAAGACACTCATTCAAAAAAAAGTGTTTTGTGCAATTCACCAAAAGTTCACAATAGCAACAAGGTGAAATGGATATCCCTATCTGCACAAAAAGATCGAAAGTAAACAGTTACTGGTTAATAAGAATATACGAAAAATATACAAAATGAAAAGAAGCATCTTAATTATGTTCATGGCAATCACGCAAGGACAGTAGAAATTTTAAAACGTCAGCAATGCTTCATGTTACCAGAAGCATTACGATCAACAATGAGATTCCTCAAATATGGGATTACTTTAATGGTGGCATTGCTTCTTTACCAGACACAGTAAATCAACAGCAGCTAAAGAGTTGTTTTAAGGGCATGGGACCGTGGGGACACCAGGACACTCAGCAGCGTAAAGGAGTAGCTTACTTATCATACTGGGGAAAATAGCAAGAGTGCCATTTGTGACACGGTTTAATTGCATCTTATCACTGGAGGCATTAGATTAACAATAACACTAGTTGGACATGTCCCTAAGGTAACAATGTGATCGCTTCATTTTACATGCGCCATTACATTAACGGCATCAAAAGGTTGGTATAAGGACATGCGACAGTGGACGCATTAGAACAATGTACCTACAAGGAGGCATAAAGTGGTGATGCCGAGTTTGTTCATGCTATGTGAGGGCACCAAACCTAATCCTGAAGACCTTATACTATGTGAGGGTAGCAAATCTAATCCTGGAGACCTTTTACTATGTGAGGGCAGCAAATCTAATCCTGGAGACCTTTTACTATGTGAGGGCAGCAAATCTAATCCTGGAGACCTTTTACTATGTGAGAGCAACAAATCTAATCCTGAGACATTTTACTATGTGAGGGCAGCAAATCTAATCCTGGAGACCTTTTACTATGTGATGACAGAAAATCTAGTCCTGGACATACTCTGTTGACTTGTCCACTAGCCGCCACTTTCTATCCTTTTTTCAACCAATAATAGATCTGTTCCTTATCCAGTCTGTACTGCGTTTTCCCATTATTTCCCTTTTCAACCAAGAGAAAGGTTGGGTATCCGGTCTCTACTACTTTCACCATATTATTTCCTCGTTGAATCAAGTCCTAGATTCATGCTACAACTTTTCCCCCTTCCTTTGTTGTTTGAACAAAGCCCTAGATTCGAATGCATGAAGTAGCCTTACCTCTAATAATACAAAAAAATTAGGTGTCTTTGGAAGAGCTGACGGGAGTAGAAAAAGATGCACATGCAGAAACGTGGGGAGCTGGGGCAGTAGAGCAAGGCCGCTTTCGAAGAACTTATACCTGAGGGTCGCCGGGATGTCGGCGGCGGTAGGTCGGATCTGCGGACAATACTGCAGGGAGGAAGAATGGTCGGAGGATCTCTCGAGCCGGCGCTGTGTCAGAGAGAATGGCATGGGCAAAGGATCGGGCCCCTCTGGCAGCTGAGGGTTTCCTCCCTCGGCGGCAATGACCGCGTGAACGATGCACCTTTTAGTCCTCTACACACACCGGCCGAAGGGATCCGGCCGGATCTGTGACCAGCGGTGAGCAGAGAGAAAATATTGCTACCGTTGTCTTGTTTATATCTGGAGAGGATGAGAGAATAAAGAGAGCAACCCTAGTAAAGCAAGCACTCAGGCCCCTGCGTACATATATAGTGGAGTGATTATCTTTTTTCTCTCCACAACAAGCGTTTCAATTTGTGTACGTGGCATTAAAGAAAAGAAACTCTCTATTTAAGGTGACTACTGTACGACTCCTACTTACTACTAGTAGTACTAGTATTGTTCACTTGTGCTCCCCGCCCCTCCATTCATTGAACAACCACATAGATGAATAAACATACAGTAAGTACTGTATTTATATAGAATGAACAAGCTCGAACTATTTTCACGTAGTTAAAAGTTGAGGGCGGGGCTTTTCCCGGGCAGTACGCGTGGTCGTTTTCGGGTAGGCGGTTTGACAGAGAGGCGAGGAGGGTGAGCGAGTGGCGGATTCTCAAACATACTGCTGGAAAGGTCAGGCTGTGCGATTTGACGGCGCGTTACTGCTGGAAATACTTGTGATATGACCACTCACTATAGTCATGAATTACTGGTGCTCCGACCGGGGTGATGCCCCCCTTCCGTTCTGTGCTCTAATCTGGTGCATGACATGTCGACCCGGATGCTGGCTCTCCCACATGTCGGAGTAGTAAGAAGGAGCAAAGAATGATGCGGTATATACTAGTACTACTACTACTCAGGTCAGAGGAGTGCGAACCACGACAGCCCAGTGAACCAGCAGTGCGAACCACGGCAGCCCAGTGAACCAGCAGAGTGAACCACGGTAGCTTAGTGAACCAGCATTAGAAAACAATGTGGTGATATGGCCATAAAAAACATGTGCTACGGTCCACACTGTAGCATGTACATTAACACTCTTCTTTGTTTGGATCCTGAGTTAGAGCTAGTTTGGGTTGAAATAGCCTAAAATTATCGAAACAAGAGGGGTTAGTTTGAGCTAGTTTGCTCTAACCCAGCTAAAAAAACTAGCCCGATGGAGAGGTTCTAATTGGGTTAGTTATCCTCGGGCCCACTAAAAGAGAACTAAAAAATCCCGTGCCCGCACCAGATCGCTCCCCCATCTCGCACGACTCGTCTCTGTTCCCCATAGGGCCGCCCGCCCAAGCGCCGCTCGCCCTCTCTCTCCTCCGGCCGCCCTCTCCTTCCGGCCTCCGCCGCCCTACTCTGGCTGCCCTCTCCCTCCGGCCTTTGAAGGTCGCCCCGCTCCCCCTTCACCGGTCGTTTTTCTCCCTCTATCATGCGTGGCGGCAGCGCATCTACCAGGGAGGTCGCGAGAGGGGTGAATTTGTTCGTTCCGTCTCTGTCTCACAGCCATATCATTGATCTTGCTTGCTCTAGCACTAATTCTGATTTGGAAAAGTAGATCCTGATCATACTTAGTATAGATTTGTGGTGCACGCTTGGAATTGTTTGATGCTACTTGAGGAGGTCATAAATCTTTCTAGAGGCCCAAAGATTTAGTTCACCTTTCTAGGTATTTCAGTTTAAGGCTTGCATTATTTCTAGAGGCTCAAAGATTCAGTTCACCTTTCTTGGTATTTCAGTTTTAGGCTTGCATTATTTCTAGAGGCCCAAAGATTAAGTTCCCAGTCGGCGGCAAGCGGCCCTGCTACCCATGCTGATGTCGACCTTAACTCGCAAGGGCCGGCGTTAGAGGGGTTCCCGGGGCTGGGGCTCTACAGAGCCTTCCTCCAGAGCGACGATGGTGAGCTCCTCCCTCGGTGCGTTAGGGGCTCCGGGCTCCCTCCCTATCGTGAATGACTTCCATGATGAGTTAGCTCATGCTTTGTTTCATGGAGTGTTTTTTTTGTGAAGCTTGATTGACAACTTGTATGTTTAAGCGGGATATCTTATTTGTATGGACAAAGTAAAAATTATCATGTTTCCATGCTTGATTTATAAAGATGGTTCGTTTATGTCAATTGTGAGCGGGAGGAGGCCACAGAAGAGCCGGTCACACCAAATCCGGCAGGAAATAGCATCCAAAGTAGTCAAATGATTAAGAAAGAGCATTTATTGTCAATCTAACCCTGCCATCCATACACCTCTTTGGTTTAGAGTGAGTTCAAGGTTAGAATCTAACTATAACCTCTAACTGAGTTAGAGTTCTCCTCGTCTCGGTTCATCACCGTCATATTTTCTCCATTCCTGTGTTCTCAGTATCCTACGAATCAAAGAGGCCCTTTTTTGTGTGAAAAATCAAAGAGGCCCTTAGACTGGTTTAGGTCCGGTCATTTTTTACAAACGTGTTATGTCCAAAATTTAATGAACATGCTCCGGTTTCTATGAAAATAATTCGGTTTCATGTAGTAATTCATTCGTTTATTTATTCTTCTGCGGGGGGTTTGCATGTAATTTGTGAGGTCTGAAATGTAAAGTACCTTGGCATATGCTCCGAGTCGTGCATGCACTACGACCCAGATGCTCTATGTCCCATATGTCAGCGAATGGGAGCACGTGGAAATAGCCTAGGAGTACATATAGGAGGATAAATGCGTGAAAAAATGTGTACTGTGAAGCGTAGCTGCGGTTCGAAAAGGAGACCTAAAGTGATGACAGCTATAAGTCGCACGCACCCAACTAGTGGTACTAGACATACGACTAATTTTTCCCTCAAAAAAACAAGCACGAGTGCTTAGTACTCCTATTCTATAAACACGAGTCCCATCTGACAAAAGCGTCTGTGCTACAGCTAGCTCTCCTCCCTCGCTTCTCTCTTCCAATTCTAAACTAGGCTGACGCCCGGTGGGCGGGGTGGGTTTGCTCAACTGCGGCCCCACCTCAAAGTGAAAATGTTAAGACTGGAATTAAAATGCCATATACTCCCTCCGTTCCTAAATATAAGCCTTTTTAGATACTTATTTCAAATGGAATACAGCATATAGATGTATGTAGACATATTTTAGAGTGTTGATTCACTCATTTTGCTCCATATGTAGTAGTCACTTGCTGGAATCTTTAGAAAGACTTATATTTGGGAACGGAGGGAGTACTATACTAATAAAACATTAAGGCCACGAGGCGATGCAGTGCTGGTTACAGGAGGCAAGAAGAAGAGATGCATCCATCAACAACGTCCACCTCCTCGACTCGGGGCGCCGGCCCACCGAACGACGCCTAAGTAGCAGCGGCTTTCATGGCTAGGTCGATGTGCTTCTGAACAATGGCGCCCAGAGATTCCAGCCGCTGGAAGAACGCCGACGTCTTTCTGTCCTCGCTTGCCTTGTAGTGGCCTATGTAGACGATTTCCTCATAGACGTGGATGTGTAGGTTGACGGTTTCTTGCATGACGAGGCGCTGCGCGGCGAGCGCGGCCTCGAGATGCACATTCTTCGTCGCGACCTCCGGTACCTGCAGGGCCACCAGGGTTTGAAAGAGTTCGTCACCATGGAGGCCGATGAGGGTGGCAGGCAATGAGGAGCCTGGGCGCGCGGGCTGGAGCTGTACGGTAAGGTCGTTCGCGCGCTTCTTGACGGTGGTAAACTTGCGGATGGAGTTGACCATCATGTCATCCATGCAAGAGGCGAAGCCGGCGGCGGCGAGGGCTACGATGCTGGTGGTCGCCAGCACAGTCTGGAAACGCTGTGCGGTGCGGGGCCGCAGGCCGGCGCCTTGGACGATTTGGCACAGCCGACTGCCGCTCGCGTCCATCGCCTCCATAGGTTCTTGTGGCTTCTGGTCACTTGGTCTTGGATTGGAGTGAGCAGTGTTGCGCAGAGACTTGGGAATAGATGGATTGGAGTGGTGGGGCGCCTTTATTATATGAGAGTCCAAACTCTGTTGCATTCACATCGTGCTGGCTCTATTCTGCTTCTCCAATTAATTCCCTTTGCATGTAATTGAGGATGCATCATTGACCGTTCAATGTCTCGAGAACCGCTACCCTCTCCCTCCTTGGCATTCAAGCACCTATGGACCCGTCGACGACGAGGTGCCTATGGTGACTTCGTAAATTTCAAGATGATAGTGCCGTGCGTGTGTGCGTTCATAGGGGTGAGTGTATGCGCGTGTATATGAGCGCTAGCGTCTATACTATGTCAAAAAACGTAAATGCGTGTCAAAAAGAGACTAGTCAGTATACTCAATATTGTGCACCTCGGAGAGGAAAACGATAGAACTACTCCCTCCGTCCCATAATGTAAGACGTTTTTTCACACTAGTGTAGTGTTAAAAAATGTCTTACATTATGAGACGGAGGGAGTACGTATTTATTTACGGTGCAGATTCCCTCATTTTGCTCCATATGTACTCCGTCTCGGTGTAGTCTAGTCACTTGTTGAAATCTCTAGAAGGGAAAATACTCCTTTCTGGTTTACAGGGCTATACTAGCAAGTAGTTGTACGTACTAGTACAATAGTGGGCTCACATAGGAATTTTGTCTCATGCAAGAGCCTGGCTATATGCGTGCTCCAATGTTCACAACTGCCACATTCAGTTTGCGCTTGGCTCTTTGCCTCTTCGAGAAGACGAACAATTATGTTACTACTACTGCTTCTACAGTGTCGAATCCACTGCTGCTTGTCCGTCCACCATGAGCGGGACGGATAGCTTGTTGTAGAAGTACTACTAAGCAAAAGCCTGTCCTCGTTTATGAGAAACCGCACGCATGGGCGAGGGAGAAGGCGTGTAGTAGTAAAATCAAGCTTCTCCTTGTTGTACGAGTTGACGCGACACATCATAGCACTGGACCACATGCTTGCCTCTAAACTTGGCTAAAAGACCCGTAGTGTACAATATGTTTGCTGCAACCTCTAACATTTACCCACCACAAATTAAAATATATGTGGCCGTATGCATCGTTCTGATGGAGAGGCCGGGGAGTCCCCCCTTTTCGAAAAAAAGAAATTTAAAATATATATTCATGTCTTGACCAGATGAGTGTGCAAACTACAATCACCAGGGTGACAGGTAGGGCCAGAAGTCTATTTTATTTTTTTTAAACTTCAAGACGGGCACATACCATGGAGCCGACCCCAACGATTTTAAGCTTACAGGCACGGTACACGCTATCCTAGACTACTCTACATATGAAACTGCCACACGAGCATCCGGGCTGCGCTTGGCTCTTCACCTCTTCGGGAAGTCGAAACAATGATGGAGTACTACTGCACTGGAGGAGTACTACAGTTTGCTTCTGGCCATCTGACACCGATTGAACTGCTGCATGTCCACCGTGTGCGGGAGGGGGAGCATGTAGCGAAAGCTTCTCCTAGTCTTTCCAGCCACCACGCTCATGGGCGAGGGAGGGACGCTCCTGCCTTTGCGTGTATGACAGGTGGGCCCGACAGGTGGGTGGACAACCTATCATACAGCCAAAGGCAGGTGCAGTTAAGTCCCCGAGGGAGAGGATAATCAAACTTCTCGTTGATGTATGAGTTGACGCGACACATCAAAGCACTGCACTCGATATATTTCAATAATTTGCGTTTACCGGTGCATTAATTACAACGCATGCAGGCATGTCGTGACTCTCCTTTTGATACTTGCATGTGTTTATTTAATGCACCTTGAGGTAGTATAAAATATGTGATAGTAAAGCTTTGTAATGCCCCGGCCGAAGTCGAGAGATGGTTGTGCACGAGGAGGGCGAGATCATCACTACTAGGAAAAGGGCTATAGATGGAAATGACACTAATGGTGCACCAGACATGTGGTGCGCCATTAGTATATACTAATGGCGCACCACCTTCTGATGCGCCATTAGTGTTGAAACTACTAATAGCGCACCCTGCCCACGGTGCGCCATTAGTACCAAATTTTTTTTTGAACTAGTGCGCCTGTCCAAACATACTAATGGCGCACCGTGGGTGTGGTGCGCCATTACTAGTTAAACTAGTAATGGCGCACCATGCCACGGTGCGCCATTAGTAACCTTGGCCACCACTTCCACCGAATGCACCCCCCCATGTGGATCGCCTTTTCAGTTTTAAAAAAAATAAAAGAAAATGATAAAAATGTCAAAAAATAAAAGAAAATAAGTTTCCCATGTGATATGTGGCCTAGTTGTTGGGAAAATTTGCAAATATGAATTTTGACTTCATTTGCAAAATCTCGCGAGAATTTGTAAAAATGGGCATAACTTTTGCACACTAACTCGGATGAAAAAGTTTTTTATATGAAAAATCATCTACTCGAAAAGTTACATCCAAATTTAACCGGGGAACCCTGTTAAACATTTTCAAAATCCTCAAAAACCTAACAGAAAAAAAGATACGGGGCTTTTAAGATCTACAGAGGCAAAAAATCAAAAAAAATCAAACTTACTAATGGCGCACCTACCCATGGTGCGCCATAAGTATCTTCCCGCCTTCAAAATTCAAAATAAGTCAAAAAAATAAAAATAAAAATTACTAATGGCGCACCTGACCATGGTGCGCCATTAGTATCTTCCCTCCTTCAAAATTCAAAATAAGTCAAAAAAAAAAAATTACTAATGGCGCACCTGCCCGTGGTGCGCCATTAGTATCTTCCCACCTTCAAAATTCAAAATAAATAAAAAATAAAAAAATTTACTAATGGCGCACCTGCCCGCGGTGCGCCATTAGTATGCCGTATATATGGCTGGTCCTCTCCTCCTCTCTTCATTTCATCTTCCCTTCTCTCCTCCACCATACTTCTCCTCTCCGGTGACCTCCTCCTCCTCTCCGGCGACCTCCTCCTCCCTCCT
>NC_057813.1:142880201-142880449 GCF_018294505.1 Triticum aestivum | reverse complement strand
CCTCCTCTCCGGTGAGCTCCTCCTCCCTCCTCTCCGGTGAGGCAAAAAATCCCTCCTCTCCGGTGAGCTCCTCCTCCCTCCTCTCCGGTGAGCTCCTCCCATCCCCTCATGGTTTCTCCTTCCTCCTCTCCAGCGACCTCCTCCTCCTCCTCTCCGGCGAACTCCTCTCCGGCAAAAGACCATGGCAACAAGATCCAAAAACAGGAACAAAATTTGAAATAATGTCGTGCCAAAAAACAAGCAAAAAA
>NC_057813.1:142862704-142880079 GCF_018294505.1 Triticum aestivum | reverse complement strand
TCTGGTGAGCTCCTCCTCCCTCCTCTCTGGTGAGCTCCTCCTCCCTCCTCTCCAGTGAGCTCCTCCTCCCTCCTCTCCGGTGAGCTCCTCCCATCCCCTCATGGTTTCTCCTTCCTCCTCTCCAGCGACCTCCTCCTCCTCCTCTCTGGCGAACTCCTCTCCGGCAAAAGACCATGGCAACAAGATCCAAAAACAGGAACAAAATTTGAAATAATGTCGTGCCAAAAAACAAGCAAAAAAAACGAGCAAAAAATGGGCAAAAAATCACGATCCAGATCTAGATTCAAAATGGCGCATCACTAATGGCGCATCACAGGACAGTGCGCCATTAGTATGCCGCGGTTACTAATGGCGCATCCAGTTGTGGTGCGCCATTAGTATCCAAAGCACCGGGGTATACATGGCCCCTGGGAGGCATACTAATGGCGCACCGTGGCCTATACTAATGGTGCACCAGTGGTGCGCCATTAGTATACCAGATACTAATGGCGCACCACTGGTGCGCCATTAGTCAAAATTACTAATGGCGTGCTGTTAATGGCGCACCACAGATGCACCATTAATGGCCATACTAGGTGCGCCATTAGTAGGGGTTTTTCTAGTAGTGCATGCAGACCGAACATGACCCGATGATGGAGCTCTCTAAGGTCTCGATGGACCTCACCATGCTCCACTGCCCCTTGTGCCTCTGCCCCTTGACGCCTCCAGTGTATGAGGTTCGAATACACCTCGTCTGTTCGGTTGATTAAGCAAGGTGCAGGTTTCTTGATTGATGTGTTGTTCGATTGATTTCTGAGTGCAAGGGAGGGCACCTGGCCTGCGCGGACTACCGCGTCGAGCGCCCGAGGAACCAGCGGCAGTGCCAGAAGTGCGAGCGCGGAAATGGCTTTAACGTACGGAACATGGCGGTGGACTCCTTCCTTTCATCGGTGAGGGTGGAGTGCCCGCATGAAGGCTGTGGGCTCTACGTCACTTGCCACAAGCTCGCCGATCACTAGAGCGTGTGTCCGCTCGTGCCCTGCAAATGCCCCGTGCCCGTATGCGGCTACGAAGGCCCGCCGCCAGTGCTCTACCACCACATCAGCACCGTGCATCCCATGCCCGTGCACAGGATCCAGTACGGCAAGGTGCTCCAGCTGCAAGTGCCACTGTCGGAGCCACAACTCTTGTTGTTCGTGGAGGAGGACAGCCGCGCGTTTTTCTTGGTCGGTGGCGTGCTCGACATCGACGCGCCTATCGCCGGGTCGGTCGTCTGCATCAGAGCGGGGGCGTCCCCACTGCCGCACTACGTGGCCAAGCTGTGGGCGAACAGCCCACCAGGGGAGCCCAAAGGCACGACCGATGCCGTCAAGGTGGAAATTAAGGTGACAAGTAGCCAGGATCCCAGTGACATCGACGTGCAGGGGCTGACCTTCTTCACAGTTCCGCCCAAGCTGCTGGTCGAGGCTAAGCTGGTGTCCCTCCACATTCAGATTGACAAGCTCACGTCCTAAATGTTTCTACAGCGCCATCTTTTATCTTAGTAATATGCTAATATAGGGATTACCTCAGTCTACTTTAGCTTAAGAAATTGTAGTGTCTGTTGGATATAAAGTTCCTTTGGGTAAGAAGTACTACTTGTCATCAAAATGGATAAAAGGAGATGTACGTAGACGTATTTTAGTTCTAGATACGTCCCTTTTTATCCATTTTGATGACAAGCACTCCCTCCGTTCCACAGTACATGCCTTCCATTTGGTAAAATATAGATGTATCTAGACATGTTTTAGTATATAGGTACATCCATGATAGAGCCAATCGGATGGTTGAGAAAACTACAATTCGTAGCTACAGATGCGTGTGTGACTCCCAGATGCAGAGGCCGGGGGTCATCATCCTCCTTTTCGAGAAAAAACAGACCCGTGTGTGAGAGGATGAGTGTGTGCGTGCACCTCTTCTCTTCCTGTATAACGTACTAAACTCAGAGTACAAGTTTTTGTGGGTGGCACGATGGTGCGTGCGAGAAGTCCCGAGAGATAGGTTTAATGCGTCTGAAAAAAAAGACTAGCCTAGAGCTCGCCTCGCGGCTATTCCTGTCGAATGCCCCATTAACCGTAAGATATGTATACGATGGTGACAATTATTGCACGTACACAGTAGTAGAAAAAGAACTACTCCATCCGGGAATAGTGCCGCACTTTGAAACTAGAACCGTCAATAAATTTTGAGCTTGCGTCTCGTCACATTCCAAATTACTCCACACTATATTGAATTGCAAACCTAATCACACTGATCACAACCTAAACGGTTTTCCACTTAGGAGCGTATTAGTACCACGCTATATTGAATTGCAAACCTGTTCACACCGATCACAACCTAAATGCTTTTCCCACTTAGGAGTGTATTAGTACTCGGTTATAAATACTAGTATGCCAAGATGACTGCATATTCCTCCTCAACTCCTCATCCACAAAAACAAACAAGTCATTCAGCATCCTTCCCTTGCGTCTGCCATGGCCAGCGTGAGTTCTGGGTCGAGAGATTGCCACCAGGGAGTGGAGAGCATGGAAGCGGAAGCAGGAGAGATGTCCCGCCTCGCTGCGAAAGCAGCTGACATGTCCCTCCGCGCGGAAGTAGCAGCACAGAGGTCCTGCCCCGCCGTTGAAGCCGCACGGAGGTGCCGCCACACCGTCGATGCAGCAGATTGGTCCGGCCGCGCTACGGAAGCAGCAGAGATGTCCCGCCACGCCGCGAATGCGGCAGAGATGTCCAGCCCATTGCTTAGGTGTTTTCTTGCTTTATCGGGGATGGGAGCGAGGCCCGTCCCGTCTGTCGCTGCTCTTCCTCGCTTCGACACGTGCCCTGGCCAGCGATGCATGCGGCGCCATGTAGGCAGGCAAGCAGCTGAGGTGGCGCGGTGGTGGAGCCTTCACGAAGATCTGCATGCCGCCACGCAGCCGTGTGCTGAGACTACCTGAAAGCTGCATGTTTCCATGCAGGTGCCTACCCAGCTGGTTGGGCTGGCAGCTGCCTGTGAACGGCGGCGGAGACTTGGTTGGTGCGGGCCTGGCAGTGGCCCCGCCGACGCCCTTGGCAAGGGCCTTGCCGGGTGGCCCGGCAAGGGTCTTGCCATGGCGCGCTGTCGTACCCGGCAAGGATCTTGCTGGGGGTCTTGTGGGTTTCCTCGGCAAGAATCTTGTCGAGGATCGTTGCCTTCCAATCTTCATCTGATCTTGAATATTCTCTGTCTTCACAAAGATCTGCATGCCACCATGGAGGTGCCTCCCGAGCCCTGGCCCAACATGGTTGATGGTGTTGGAGACCGTGGGTTCGAGGGTGGCTCACTCCACTGGTGTGGGCGAGCCGGCAAGGGGCTTGCCGGGGCTGCTGAGGCTACCCTGGCAAGGGTCTTGCCGGTGAAAACTGCTTCATCCATCTACTCTCCGTGGTATCGGTCTTTGGCGTTGCGCTGATTGTTTCTGTGTTTGTGGGTCTGATTTCCTGTCTCCGCCCTGCTAAGTGTGGCTTCAGCCCATGGCTCTGACTGCCCGCGCACAAGTAAGGGGTACAAAGGAGTGCCCCTACTTTAGTACACCGACAGGAGCCCCGGGGCCTGGGCCACACATAGGCGCAATGCGTTGTTGGGCCAAGCCCAAAACGGTGCGCGGGCAGGCGGGGCGGTTTTTACTGTGGTTATACTTTTCGTCTGCTGCACTTCCCCACAACCTGCGTTGAATGCGCGACGCAGGGGTCGCGCGCGCGTGCGTGACCGAAGCACGCTGGTGTCATCTTGCGGTGGATAGTAAAGAGGCGGCTTGCGTGTCCCCTTAAGACCGTAGGGCACTGCTCATTTACTGCCCTTACTTGGGAACCGTCGCTCCATGCGTCCCATTGCACCCATCTCTTGTGCCACGTTTGTTGCACACATGACGCGGATTGAACGACAGGTGCGCGGGATATGGGAAGTCGCGCGCGCATGGGTCGGTTCCCCACGCGCCTTCAATTGGGCGGGAAGGGCGGTCAACGGCCCTGCCCTTTGTCACTTCAATGAGCCGGATTGGCCGAAAGGGGCGGCCGAGCCCTGCCCCCGCCCCTCTATAAAGAGGGGAGCAGGAGGAATGGCGCCTCTCATCCTTCGTCATCCGCTTCTCTCCATTCTTGTTCCCTCCTTCCTTCTGCCATGGTGAGGGGGATTGGCGATGCTTCATCGGTGGCGGCGAGGGTCTCAGCTTGACAATGCATCGCTCCTCCCAAGAGCTCGTGGCGGCAGAGCCAGCCATTAGAGGAAGGGGGAGGGGGCAAAGTCGAGGCCTTCGCGGTGCCTGGGGAAGAGGAGGACGGGGCAGCGCATCGGCCTCGCCTCCGCTAGCGGCCCCTCCCCCGGTGGAGGGCCACGTTGGGGACAACCCCTACGAGTTCTTTCTCAGGCTGCACCAGGCGCCACGCCATCGTCTTCGTCTCCCAACCCCATTTGCGCGGGAGATGGAGCTGGACCCGCTGCAGGAACTACGGCTGCATATGACGGGTTGTGGGAATAGCGGTACATGGGCCTATGTTGAGTTCCCTGCCCCTCACATCATGTATCTTCGCCGAGGGTGGAAGACCTTTTCCCACATCCACAGCCTGACGGAGGGGCTCACTCTCCATTTCAAGTTAATGGAGAGCGGCCTCCTCTCTGTCAAGGTCTTTGGGCACTTCGGGACTTGCGTAAGGTGCTGCGTGGAGAGCTCCTCTGATGACGAAGACTCCTCCTTGAGCGATAGAGACGAGGAGGACAGCGGCAGCAATGACAAGGGTAACGGGCGCCAGGACGGCGGGTCCGACTAGGTGTTGGGCGCGCCGCTCTGGGGCGACACCGGCGACCCCATCATCCATGTCGCTGGCTCCCTGAACTTCTTGGGGCCGTCTCCTTGGGCGGCTGGCTCGGGGGGCAGGAGAAGACGAAGAGGGCAGGTGGCGGGCCATAAAGCCGGAGTAGGCGGGCACCGACGCCTTCATCGCGTATTGCCGGTCCTGCGCCTCGTCTTCCAGCTCTTCTCCCGTCATCGTCATCACCAGCTTCTCTTCGGGGTGGCCACCGGGATGTTCTCTTGGTGCCTTCTGCTGCTCATACCTCGCCTAGGTGCCCCTTTTGCCCTTTTGCTTTCTTGTTTCATTTCCTGAGGAGAGGGACAAGAAAGGGATTACGGGCACCTTATCTTTTCTCAACTTGTAAGCCTACGGGCCTTATTTAGATCTAAAACCTGTAATCTCCCTATTCATATTTATGTTCCGTACTTACTGTACCTGTATGGAACGTATTAATGGAAAAAGGGTGACTTTCGGGTCTTGTGCATGCGTGTGAGCAAAGCCCATACCAAGGAACAAGTCCTTGTTATTTTTAATATAAGCATCGTTGCCTGGAAGCAGGCCTTGCCATTCCCCCACTCCATTCGTCCATACTCACGCCTTTGGCGGGGGCAGGGACGAAGTGGGGGTGGGCCCTACGCTTGCTTCCTTGCCGCCGCTGCTACGACCGTATTCCAGACCAAGAAGTTCTTGGGTGATAGGAACGAGGGGAGCACGGCAGCCTTGGAACAAAACAAGGTTCCATACAGGAATGCATGACAGGGGATGGGAAAACTTATCTGAATCTACAGCCCCCGGCAACCTTGACTTGCCGTGGGTGGATCTCCGTGTCTTCTGCCCTCGGTGATCTGGGCTTGCCGGGCCTGGGGCGCTGGCTCGTTTTCTTCCTTCCACTTGGCTTGGCGGAAACATATCATGTACCCTACATACCAAAGAGAATGGACAGGAACAAAATGACGCAAGCTCGACCTCTATGCTAGGGGTCAGTCGCCGCTAAGCACTATCAACCCTAACCGAGGGAGAGACTAAATCTAGCATGCATGCTATGACTCAGGGCACCAGCGCTTTGTTTATTTATGCTCAGGGTTTGCACCTGGCTTTGTACAAAGGGTCACATGCCTTGTCGGTAAGGCTTGTACAAAAGGGGGCTTGCCAGGGGGGCCAGCAGTCGCACCTTATGGGTAAAACTTGCGAAGATGCTCTATGTTCCAGGAGTTCCTCACTAGAATGGTATATTCGGTCTCCAGGCGGACTGTGTCGGGACTGGTGACTCGTGTTACCCGATAAGGGCCTTCCCACTTCGGCGTCAACTTGTTGGAATTCTTGGCTGACTGAACGTGCCGAAGAACAAGGTCGCCTTCCTCAAAGCCCCGGGCATGAACCTTGCAGCTATGGTGGCGGCGCAAGGCTTGCTGGTAGCGCGCACAGCCGCCCGGAGACGATCTTCCTCAAGGTACGTTGCGTCATCTTGCTGCAATCGCTCTTGCTCAAGCTCATCATAAGCGAGCACTCGAGGCGACCCGTATGTGAGTTCCGTGGGGAGAACTGCTTCTGCCCCATAGACCAGCGCAAAGGGTGTCTAGCGGGTGGCTCAATTTGGCATCATTCTGATCGACCAATGAACCGCCGGCAACTCGTCAATCCAGCGCCTTCCACACTTATGCAGCCTGTCAAAAGTCCTCGTCGTGATCATCATCTTCCTGCTTCTTGTCGCGGCCCCGGGCGGGCCTTGTCGGATGTTGGGCTCCGGCAGACCCTTAAGGTTTGAACTCTGGGGTGCGCACGAAGATCTTCCCCCTACTGATCCACGTTTGATTGCCTCACGAGAATCTAAGCTAAACGATGAACAACACAAGGGACACAAGATTTATACTGGTTCGGGCCATCGTTGTGGAGTAATACCCTACTCCAGTGTGTGGTGTGGTGGATTGCCTCAGGGGCTGATGATGAACAGTACAAGGGAAGGACAGCCTCGCGAGAGGTGTTCTTGAGCTGGTGCGATGAACTGCTTGGGTGAGTTCGATCGCCTCTCGGTCTAATGAGCACTCTCCCAGATCGTTCTCCCCCCTCTGTGGTGGCTAGTCCTATTTATAGAGGCGCTGGTCCTCTTCCCAAATATTGAGCGGGAAGGGCGCCAACAACGGCCATTTTGAAGGGGAACATCTAGTACAAGTTATCCTGACTAAAGTTGGTCTTCGGCTGCCAAAGGCACTGGCGGTGACGCCGTCTTGGGCTCCACGGTGACCTCCATCCTGCCACTCTGCTGGTCTTGGTCTCATTATACTGAAATGGCAACCTTTGCCTGATGCCTCGGTACTCCATGCCTGTGTTTGCCCCCTTTGCACCAAAGAGGAAACAAGGACACTGCGCAGGCCGGCGCCCGCCTGGCGCCCGCCTGGTCTCGATCGTCACGGCTTGCGTCACGAGCACCTCGCGAGGTACCCTGCCTTGATCTCTCCGCCTCCTCGCGAGCCTGCCTGGCAAGGCCGTTCCTGAGGAAGTCTTGTGTCGTCCGCCCCGCGAGGTTTGGCCCCTCGCGAGGGTCTTGAGTCTTTGCACTGACGAAGATGGGTTGTACTGGGCCACCACTTGAGCCACGCCGCAGGCTGCAGGCAGGCAAGTCTGGGGACCGCCGTTCCCAGAATGCCGACATGCCTCTCCTGCTGATTATCTTTGCCGCGGCGGCCTCCTTGGCCGCCATGCTTCTTGCCGGATCCCTCGGCACCCTCTTGGCCCTTCTCCTTGTCCCGCCGCTCATACTTGGCTTTCTGCTTCTCAGCGAGCAGCTCCACTTGCCTGCAGTTCTGGAGGTCATGACCCTTAGTGCGGTGGATCTTGCAATACTGCTTGTTGGAGTCCCCTAGCTTATCGGCAGCTGCCAAGGCCCGGCAAGCGACACACCCATCAACCTCCTTGCCGGGGTCACTCGCCTTGGGTTTCTTGGTGGCGCCGGTATCGTCGGACTCCTCGACGGCAAGCACGGTCTTGCCCTTGCGCTTCCTGTTACGGCGCCGACCCTTCTTTGCCGGGTTGGTGGTATCATCCGTGGAGTCAGTTTCCACGCCGGTGTCTTCGCTGGGGTACTTCCTTCCCTCCTCAGCGCGAGCGCACCGATCGGCTAGAACATAAAGCTCGGCCACATCCTTGACCTTGTTCATCGCCAGCTCCTCACGCATCTTGCGATTGTGCACATTCTGATGGAATGCATTGATCATGGCGGCAGGATGAATGTCGGGAATGTTGTACTGCACTCGGCTGAACCTTTGGATGTATTTACGCAAGTTTTCTCCTTATTTCTGGGGGATGATGTGCAAGTCGCTCGCCTGGCCATGAGCTTGGTGGCCTCCAGTACAGGCGCCAACAAACTCATGACACAGATCTGCCTAAGAAGAAATGGAGCCACCGACAAGTGCATCATCCATGACATAACATTGGGCTTGAGTGCGAACGGTAAGTAATTGGAAAGGACCTTATCGTCACGGGCCCCAGCAGCTTGCATCGCGATGGTGTAGATGCTGAGGAACTCCGACAGGTGAGTCTTGCCGTTGTACTTCTCGCCAACGTCAGGCTTGAACGTGCGGTGGGAGGGCCACTGGAAGTATTGTAGCTCACGGGTGAAGGCCGGACAACCCACCTCGTAGGGTAGGCACTGTAGCCTCCCGATGCTGGTAGGTCCATAGTGGGCCCTGCCCACCTGTCCGACTGGTGGCGCGCGTCACGCGCGGCGCTCGATGGTGGTTCAAGCGTCTTCATGAGCTCGCTCCCGAAGAACTTGACATTGGTCGCGGTGGGTTCGCGAGTCAGACGACGCTATGGAGATATCACCATGAGCGTCGTTGCCATGGGCCGACAACCGCGGTGGCCAGTATGGAGGAGGGGAGTGCACCGTGGCCGCATCGCCTCCGGCCCGACCTCCGCTGGCATGCGGTGGCTCGATGGAGCGACGGCCTACGGTTCCCGCCGGCCGCAACTCGTTGTTGTTAGGGATGCCGACGAGGCTCCGGACGGTGTCCCTCGATTCGTCAAGCTTCTCCGCAGCGGGAGGAAAGTCGAGGAGCAGTTGCGCGCATGCTAGGGCTTCTGCTGGCATGGGCGGCGGCGAAAGCTGTGTGGACTGCGATGCGCTTCGACTTCTAACCGTGTTAGAAGGAGCCCCATCACGGCCCCGCGGCCGTCCGCCACCTCCGCCAGCACCGCGGCGCGCATGCTGGCCCTCCTCATCATGTGAGCGGTGCATGGGACTCTTCCCAGGGCGGCGCCCAGGGTCACCAGCACGGCGGCGCTGCTCATCGCGCACGACCTGAGAAGAGCGCGCCGTGGGCATCGGTGTTGGTGTCTTGGAGGTCGCCGCGCCACCGTCTGGCAGTACGATGACGCCCCTGGAGGGCCCCGCGCCGCCTGAGGGGGACCCCGACTCCGTCCCAGGAGCTCACGACGCGTGGCTCGTTGCCGGGCATATGAATGACGCTGCTCACCAGGCCTGGACTGTCAGGGTGATGTGGATGTTCGCGGACCGCGCCACTGGTTCTATCCGCGACTGGCCCGTCCGCATCGGTACTGGCAGTCCGGTCCCGGACGAACCGATCGTCGTGGTCGTCTTCTTCTTAGGAGCTATTGCGATGAAGAACTGCTAGGCCAATACTAGACCAGATCCTCACAATTGCCTTTCCTACCTGGCGCGCCAAAGACGTCGGTGGGAAACGACACCTATGGGATCACGAGGATCCCTTCTGCGGTTGCGGGGGCGCAGGGTTGTGAGAAGAGCAGGATTAGTAATCAGCACAAGGATCGTTTACCCAGGTTCGGGCCGTGAGGATGCGTAAAACCCTAGTCCTGCTTTGGTGATGTATTGAGTGTTCAAAAGAGCTGAATCCCTCTCCAGTACGCCATGGGCCTCCTTTAATAGTCAAAAGGGGCTGCCACCGTGGCACACAGGAGGTGGAAAGGCCTACAGTGCTATGAGATTATCGCTTGTATTACAGGACAAGATGCATTTAATGTGTTGCTTAGGTGTCTTCTTGCTTTATCGAGGAAGGCAGCGAGGCCCGTCCCGTCCGTCGCTGCTCCTCCTCACTTCGACCCGCGCCCTGCCAGCGATGCATGCGGCGCCATGTAGGCACGCAAGCAGCTGAGGTGGCGCGATGGTGGAGACTTCACGAAGATCTGCATGCTGCCACGCAGGCGTGTGCTGAGAGTGCCTGGAAGCTGCATGTTGCCACACAGGTGCCTGCCCAGCTGGTTGGGCTGGCAGCTGCATGTGAACAGCAGTGGAGACTTGGTTGGTGCGGGCCTGGCAGTGGCCCCGCTGATGCCCTTGGCAAGGGCCTTGCCGGGTGGCCCGGCAAGGGTCTTGCCATGGCGCCTTGTTGTCCCCGGCAAGGATCTTGGCGGGGGTCTTGTAGGTTTCCTCGGCAAGAATCTTGTCGAGGATCGTTGCCTTCCAAATCCTCATCTGATCTTGAATATTCTCTGTCTTCACAAAGATCTGCATGCCACCATGGAGGTGCCTCCTGAGCCCTGGCCCAACGTGGTTGATGGTGTTGGAGACTGTGGGTTCGAGGGTGGCTCACTCCGCTGGTGTGGGTGAGCCGCCCCGGCAAGGGGCTTGCCGGGGCTGCTGAGGCTGCCCCGACAAGGGTCTTGCTGGGGAAACCTGCTTCGTCCATCTGCTCTCCATGGTCTCGGTCTTTGGCGTTGCGCTGATTGTTTCTGTGTTTGTGGCTCTGATTTCCTGTCTCCGCCCTGCTAAGTGTGGCTTTGGCCCGTGGCTCTGACTGCCCGCGCACAAGTAAGGGGTACAAAGGAATGCCCCTACTTTAGTACACCGACACGCGGCGGCCTGGGAAAATTTCTCGCGGGCAGGCGACGACTGTTATAGGCGCATGCATGCGATCGTCCATAGCCAGATGGACCAGATCTCCGGCTGGGGGAGGTTGCAGGACGACATCAAAGCCTCATTTGAACAGGCTACCAGCGTCATCCGACAACATGGGGAGGGCAATGAGAGGCTCCGGGCCGAGCGCGACCTGCTGAGGGCGAAGATCGTCCGAAGTGCAGACTAGCAGGAGGAGACCGATGCTTTGTTGAAGAGGACCGGCGTCATCGTCAAGAAACTTATGGACGAGAATGACATGCTCCGCAACGAGCGCCAAAGGCTGGTGGAGGAATCCGTGGATGTTCTCAAGCAGCGTCTTGAGGACACGAAAGAGCTCATCGCCGCTCGCCGCGGAGACTAGTTCCCATGGCCTGCAGCAACGCATCAAGAAAGTAGAGATCAGCGAGCCAGATCCTTGTCTTCCTTGTTCTTTTGCCCTTGTGTATTTCGGGAGTAGCCGCATGTGGCTTTTTTAATTATCTTTCTAATTATGTAAGACAATTAATCATCCTTATATATTCATCAGTCTTGCTATAAGTCGTAGTAGATGCTATATAGGTCCGTCGGATCTTACATCAAGATCCGTGCTTTTAGATTTTCTTTTTCCTCTCTTAAATCTCAGTCGAGTGAGACATAGCCACACCATTAAACAGAGGATCGAGCGCCATTAATGGAGACCTTGGGAGAGAGGTGGACGGCAGATGGAGGTCAAAGGGCTCTCCTCCCGATAAGCACGCGCAGGGGTCTGATCGCACGCCTCTCGTACTCAAATAGCTACCCTACACGCTGCCTCCTAGCTAATAAAAAATGGGGACGCGTGGTGGCACATAAATGGTAGTAACTAGAACGCCCATGGTTTCAATAATACTTGTGTTTCCGATTGTAACGTGACAGCACTTGTTCCAAAATGACTTTGTTGATTGTTAATGTGTGCGCCTTAACAAATCGGACTACAAAATTACCACAGCATGTTGGTGCCATGTCATGGCACCAAGACATATTACATTATTTTGATGAGTGTTTTGGATTTACAGGAATTAAAAAACTAAGTTTCTCAATGTTTCCATCCCAGCCACGACGCCCAGAGTTTTGAATTTCATTCCCATTTCTTGCATGGAACCTAGAAATTTACCCGAGGACACACATGTGATTTTTCAACCAACTTTGGTGCACTGGAACATGTCCTTGTATTTCAAATTTGAATTATGCACACAAAGGTGACACGTTCCCTCCTAGAACCATGAGCCTTCTTGAGAGAAGCTCTGATTTGCAAGAAGCTTATACCAAAATTTGTTCCTATTCGGCCAATTTTTTACCACGGCATGGTACTACCATGACCTGACACCATGCCAAGTTTCATGATTTTAAAACCAAGTTTCTCAATGTTCTCGACCGAGCCACGATGCCCAGATGTTTGAATTTTATTCTCATTTTTTGCATGGGACCTAGAAATTCACCCGAGCACACAAATGTGATTTTTCAACCAACTTTGGTGCACGGGAGCATGTGCTTGTAGTTCAAATTCAAATTATGCACATTAAATGACCAAAAACTCAATTAATGTGTAAATAAGGCCAAACGAAGCCGGAATAATTCCAAAATTTAACAGGGCACTCATGTAGTTCTATGTTGCCTTTGTAAATAAACTCAAGGCGGACAGCGTATATCCTTTCGCACTCAAAGGTGGCACGTTCCCTCTCAGACCCACGAGCCTTCTTGAGAGAAGCTTCAGCTTGCAAGAAGCTTATACCAAAATCTGTTCCTATTCGGCCAATTTTTTTACCACAGCATGGTAGTACCATGACATGACACACATGCCAAGTTTCATGATTTTCATACGTGTTTTGGATCTACAAGAATTTTAAAACCAAGTTTCTCAATGTTCTCGGCCGAGCCACGATGCCCAGATGTTTGAATTCTATTCTCATTTCTTGCATGGGACCTAGAAATTCACCCGAGGACACAAATGTGATTTTTCAACCAACTTTGGTGCACGAGAGCATGTGCTTGTAGTTTAAATTTGACTTATGCACATTACATGACCACACACTTAATTAATGTATAAAAAACGACAAACAAACCCGGAATAATTCCAAAATTTAATAGGGCACTCATGTAGTTCTATGTTGCCTTTGTTAAGAAACTCAAGGGGGCGGGCAGCATATATCATTTCACACTCAAAGGTGGCACGTTCCCTCTTAGAACCACAAGCTTCCAAATTGGCCCAATTTTTTACCACAACATATTAGTGCCATGACATTACACTATGCCAAGTTTCATGATTTCCAGGCTAGTTTTGGATTTACATGAATTTAAAATCTAAGTTTCTTGATGTTCTCGGCCGAGTCACGATGCCCAGATGTTTGAATTTCATTCTCATTTCTTCCATGGGACCTAGAATTTCAACCAAGGACACACATGTGATTTTTCAACCAAATTTGGTGCACCGGAGCATGTGCATGTAGTTCATATTTAGATTATGCACATTAAAAGTCCAGAAACTCAATTAATGTATAAAAAGGCCAAACGAAAGTGAAATAATTCCAAAATTTAACAGGGCACTCATATAGTTCTATGTTGCCTTTGTAAAGAAAATCAGGGGGAGGCAACGTATATCGTTTCGCACACAAAGGTGACACGTTCCCTCTCGGAACCATGAGGCTTGTTGAGAGAATCTCCTGTTTTGCAAGAAGCTTATACCAAAAGTTGTCCCAATTCAGCCAAACATTATACATATGAAAACAGGGTTTAGATTATCCCGAACATCTCGCTACCTAGACCAATAATGTACTATGATTTGAATTCAACATAAAATGGATACAAATATTTGAATTGGAGAGCGTATGGTACATGTAGTTCATAGTGAAATCTGATTACTCCTATATGCATGTTTTTTGTTATCAAGATAATATTTAAATTATTGTATAACTTGACAACAATAATATTCAAATAAGGAAAATTTAGTCCATATGGTAGATGACAACATATATGTTCACATGGTGGAGTAAAATGTTCATATATGATGGAAGATCAAAATGTACAACTACATCAATTATAAACCGCAAGGTCACCTAATGATATAGTTGAATTCCCCATAACGTGGATTCAAAAATTGAAATTCGAGATCCTGGCATTTGTAATCATATAAAAAGGGACATTAATACTTCTTTTGGTGGGAATTGATTTGTTTTTTGTTGTTGTTAAGGGAAGTGCAAATTGATTTGGTACTGTGCAAGGTAATCTTGTTCTCCCAATTTTTTTTACATTTTTCTTGTAGTTTTTTCAATGGCATCTATAGCAATATAGTAAATTGGGACATGACTCTCTTGTGTCTTGTATGAATTGTTTTTTTACATGTTAAGTTTGTTCTGCCGAACAAGGAATCCGCACCTTGTTATCCCGAAATTTTCAAGCTCGAGTATCTTTTGTCTCACCTGCTTTGAAACTCCCGCCTCTTCAACCCGCGCCGCGCCTTGTTATCCCGAAATTTTGATGCGCACGAGAACTCCCTCCTCATCCGAAATCGGTCCCACAGCCCAGACACACGAAATCCCCCTTCTACCCCTCAGCCGGAAATGAAGCTCCATGTCGCGGTGTCAAAACCGGTGGGGGTACGCTGGTAACTTACCCTACATTTCGGACAAGCGCGTCCCTAAGCTTGGCTCCCCCCTCCCCCTTCGCCCCCCCATTCGTACACTGAGGCCGCCAAAACCCGCGAAGTCCCACGCTGCTCCGTCGGCCTCCCGATCGCTGCCCAGCAAGAGACTCTTCCCCGACTATGTCGTCCATCGCAACAACTCGCCGTCCCTCATCCATCGCACTGGATGAGGATCCGTTGTCGATCTCGTCATCCCACCAGATCAGCAGCCCTGTCCTCCACCTCCAAGGAGCTGCCCCGATGTTTGCCTCGTCTATCGCGCCACCTCAATCCCTAGAGTGTCGTCTTGACCTGCCCCGCCGAACCGCAGCACCCTCACCAATTCCTCCGATGAAGACGAGGCCAACTCGGCACCACCAAGGAGGTTCTGCACTCACCGCTGCATTTTATATTTTATTCGTTCTCACGGGGCTGCAGGTGCTCGATAGCGAGCAGACATGGCGAGTCTCCATCGACGGCGCCGTCACCGGCCACATCATCCACGATGTCTCTCCCCCCGTGTCGTTGCTTCCTCGGCAGCGACTTCCACAACGGCACTAGCTGCAGCTGCTCGGGCTCTCGCTCGCGCGGCTCTGTTCTTGCTGTCAGTCGCGCTGCTGCACTGCTCTTTCTTTCATTCATGTTGCTACTCTGCTCATGCTCTCGCTTGCGCTACTGCTGCTGCTGCATGACCTCCGGCAGCTACAGGAATTGCTGCTTTAGCACTCACTTGCGGTGCTACAACACGACTTGCTCTCTGCTAGTGTGTTCCCTGCTCGAGCGTCTGCTGATTTAGATCACTGCTTCTCTACTACTAGTGCTCGAACACCCTAAACATCTATTGCAATTCTCTACTACTAGTTCAATCAGTTTCCACAATAAAATTCAGTTTCGACTGTAAAGTTCATTTTCTTCAGTTAAGTTCAGAGTGAACAGTACTTACAACATTTTTCGGAGCGGCCGTGGCACGGCCGATGCATTTTACATCTAGCACTTTTTGGTGATGTATTTTACATCATCTATTGCAGATGATATTAGGGTCCCACTTTAGATTAACGTTGTATGTCTTGTCCTGCTTCAGCCTCGTCGCCGTACACCTTACCAGAGCTGCTCCAACGATGGAACAGTCCATCAAAGTGGAGCAGTACCCTCGGCGCCGTTTCCAGAGACCTCTGATCTTCTTCCCCGTCTCCAACAGTCACACCAGCATCATCACCATCCTCCACGTCCAACCCAATGATGCTGAGGTCCACAAGGCTATGCCAAAGAGGTTGTACACTCGTCGCATCACTTTTTTACTCTGCATTCATGTTGATCCCTCAAGGATCCTTTGCTATGGAACTACTATATATTCATGCAAATCTGTTAGAAGGAGTGGAGCAAAGCAAAACTGGAGGATTTTTTCCTTTGTGGTCTCTTTCGAAGAAAAAACATAGGAATTTTATTCACTTGGACGTCCTTTTCAAATTAATATGCATGAAGAATAGAACTAATTGCATTACTGGCATAATAAGATTCTTATTTTTCTCATTTTCACGTGGTTTGACTTTAATTTGACCATGTTTCTCCATTCTTGTGTTCTTCCAATTCATGTGAACCAAACACCCAGGTTGACTGAAATCCTATGTTTCCAAATGCTCTGTTTTGCACGTGCATTCCTATCCTATTCCTGTGTTTTTCCTGTCCTTGCGTTTATAGAATCGTCCAATTCTAAGGAGCCCTTACCGATTTACTTCATTTTCAGATAGGCGTCAAAGAAAACTTTGTGTGTTATGTCCTACTCCTGACGTGCCATCATCCACCCCACCTGAGGTGCACCATCGATAGAAGCGTTCACTGTAGCAGAGATCCCCCTGTAGACTCTCTTTCGCCGCCTCGGATCATCTTCCCCGTTGCCGGCAGCCACGCCAACTGCATTACCATCATCGACTGAGCAGATGAACCTAAGGACTACACAGTTCCGGAAGAGAGGTCGCAGTCTTTCTTGTTTTCTTACGTTATACATCGGTTATTATTACCTGCTACTTTATCGTTCAAACTTGAGTTTTGAAATGCCCATGGGTCTCATATCGAGCCAGCAACGAATAGTATTTGTCTACTATCTGGTTCATCTGGGGTCTTCTATGTGGTTCATGCTGGGTGGGCAACAAACAATAGATGATTCATTGTCTATCTTTTTAAACTAAAGCTATAATCTACCTGCTATCATTAGTTTTGGATCCATCCACTCGTTTGCTACCATCAGTCTTGATTTTTGCATGCACCCCTTAGGCCTTACAAAATCTAACTATTTTTTATTATACATGTCAGATATTGTACACAATCGTACTGAACATGTAGAGAAAAAGAGAAGACTGTTGCGTGGGAACATAATGTCATGTAGACGCTGCTCCATGGTGGGCGAAGTGCCCCCCCCTCCTGCATTTCCAGATTGTATTCCAGAGGAAGATAACTGTTCAGATGGGGATTCAGAAGGAGCCGACCATGCCTGTTTACCACCTGAGGTGTTTGCTCTAACCTGGCATGTTGATGTTGGTCATATCATGCATAAGGCGCCTTGCATTGCTTACATTATACATCTTATATGTCATCAGCTTAGTTTAGATTTGCTTTGGGTGAATGCCACATGTTTGGTTTCTATATCATACTCCCACCATTCCTAAATATTTGTCTTTTTAGAGATTTCAACAAGCGACTACATACGGAACAAAATGAGTGAATCTGCACTCTAAAATATGTCTATATACATCCGTATGTGGTAGTCCATTTGACATCATATACGTGAATCATGCAATGCCATCCTGTTTAGCCAGTCATCGTATATGTGAATTGTATTGTGTCATATTTTTTTCCATAATGTATTCCATTTGTCAACAATGTTTGTACATTCATGTACTCTTCCTGTGCATCAGCCATTTGAGTCGGTCATGGGAAAATCTGGAGTGAAAACAAGGTCTTCTGAGCAGTTAGTGCTACCTGTCGATGCAGATTTCTTGCCGGTTACAGATAGCTCCTCAGAGGAGGATTCAGAGATAG
>NC_057813.1:142553749-142554047 GCF_018294505.1 Triticum aestivum | reverse complement strand
AACCTCCCACTCGGGGGCTTAGCTGCACCCCAGTGCTCGCCTAAGTTTCTAAAAATCCTACCGAGTGGAGAGCAAACCTCCCACTCAGGGGCTTAGCTGCAGCCCAGTGCTCGCCTAAGTTTCTAAATCCTACCGAGTGGAGAGCAAACCTCCCACTCGGGGGCTTAGCTGCAGCCCAGTGCTCGCCTAAGTTTCTAAATCCTACCGAGTGGAGAGCAAACCTCCCACTCGGGGGCTTAGATGCAGCCTAGTGCTCGCCTAAGTTCCTAAATCCTACCGAGTGGAGAGCAAACCTCCC